>NC_134876.1:96015085-96017585 GCF_041734735.1 Babylonia areolata | reverse complement strand
CAGCTAGTGGACATAAAAACAGTCCGTTGTCATGATACATACAGACAGCTAGTGGACATAAAAACAGTCCGTTGTCATGATACATACAGACAGCTAGTGGACATAAAAACAGTCCGTTGTCATGATACATACAGACAGCTAGTGGACATAAAAACAGTCCGTTGTCATGATTCATGATACATACAGACAGCTAGTGGACATAAAAACAGTCCGTTGTCATGATACATACAGACAGCTAGTGGACATAAAAACAGTCCGTTGTCATGATACCTACAGACAGCTATTGAACAGCTGAGTTGGGTTGCCATGCACACCATGTACACTGTGGTCGCCATGTACACACTGTGGTCGCCATGTACACCATGTACACTGTGGTCGCCATGTACACCATGTACACACTGTGGTCGCCATGTACACACTGTGGTCGCCATGTACACACTGTGGTCGCCATGTACACCATGTACACTGTGGTCGCCATGTACACACTGTGGTTGCCATGTACACCATGTACACTGTGGTCGCCATGCACACCATGTACACACTGAAGTTGCCATGTACACACTGTGGTCGCCATGTACACCATGTACACACTGGTCGCCATGTACACCATGTACACACTGTGGTCGCCATGTACACCATGTATACACTGTGGTACACACTGAAGTTGTCATGTACACACTGTGGTCGCCATGTACACACTGTGGTCGCCATGTACACCATGTACACACTGTGGTCGCCATGTACACCATGTACACACTGTGGTACACACTGAAGTTGCCATGTACACACTGTGGTCGCCATGTACACCATTTACACACTGTGGTCGCCATGTGCACCATGTACACACTGTGGTCGCCATGAACACCATGTACACACTGTGGTCGCCATGTACACCATTTACACACTGTGGTCGCCATGTGCACCAAGTACACACTGTGGTTGCCATGTACACACTGTGATACACACTGAAGTTGCCATGTACACACTGTGGTCGCCATGTACACCATTTACACACTATGGTCGCCATGTGCACCATGTACACACTGTGGTTGCCATGTACACACTGTGGTACACACTGAAGTTGCCATGTACACACTGTGGTCGCCATGTACACCATTTACACACTATGGTCGCCATGTGCACCATGTACACACTGTGGTTGCCATGTACACACTGTGGTACACACTGAAGTTGCCATGTACACACTGTGGTCACCATGTACGCTCTGTGGTTGCCATGACACTGTGTGGCCATGTTGACAGGGTACGGCGGCCTGAGCGTGGCCATTGAAGGGCCTCACCGGTCAGACGTGGAGTGCTACGAGATCCATGACCGGAAGAGCATCATCCACTACAGTCCCCACGAGCCGGGCATCTACATCCTCAACGTCCGCTTCGCTGATGACCATGTACCTGGTCAGTCACCACTCACCTGTTGGTCTGATTATATATGTAGTGTGTTGGCTGGCCTGTTTGAATGGAAATAGGGTAAACATGTACCTGGTCAGTCAGCACTGATTAGATATGTAGTGTGTTGGCTGGCCTGTTTGAATGGAAATAGGGTAAACATGTACCTGGTCAGTCACCACTCACCTGTTGATCTGATCAGATATGTAGTGTGTTGGCTGGCCTGTTTGAATAGAAATAGGGTAAACATGTACCTGGTCAGTCAGCACTGATTAGATATGTAGTGTGTTGGCTGGCCTGTTTGAATAGAAATAGGGTAAACATGTACCTGGTCAGTCACCACTCACCTGTTGGTCTGATCAGATATGTAGTGTGTTGGCTGGCCTGTTTGAATAGAAATAGGGTAAACATGTACCTGGTCAGTCACCACTCACCTGTTGGTCTGATTAGATATGTAGTGTGTTGGCTGGCCTGTTTGAATGGAAATAGGGTAAACATGTACCTGGTCAGTCACCACTCACCTGTTGGTCTGATCAGATATGTAGTGTGTTGGCTGGCCTGTTTGAATAGAAATAGGGTAAACATGTACCTGGTCAGTCACCACTCACCTGTTGGTCTGATCAGATATGTAGTGTGTTGGCTGGCCTGTTTGAATAGAAATAGGGTAAACATGTACCTGGTCAGTCACCACTCACCTGTTGGTCTGATTACATAATTATGCAGTGTTGGTTGGCCTGTTTGTCTAAATAGACAGTGAGTGCTTATCTGTTTGTCTGAACAGACTTATAGTTTGTTTCTTTGCCTTTTTGTCTGAATAGACCATTTGTTTATCTGTGTGTCTAAATAGACTGTTTTGTTTACTTGTTTGTCTGAATATACACGTCTGTTTTGCTGACGAACATGTAACTGGTCGGTCAAACAATACGTTGGTCTGATTAAACATATAGTGTTTGTTTATCTGTTCTACCAGACATAGAGTTTTTTCTGTTCATCTGAACATGCATGTAGCTGTTGTTGTTTTATTCTTCTTGTTGTTTTTGCCTGTTTGTCTGAATAGACAGTGTGTGTCTGGGCGTTTGTATGAGCATGCCTGC
>NC_134876.1:95912585-96010085 GCF_041734735.1 Babylonia areolata | reverse complement strand
AGCGGGGCGGCTAGACAGGTCACCGTGCACTCCCTCAAGGACAGGAACCTGGCGGTCAGTGTGTGTGTGTGTGTGTGTGTGTGTGTGTGTGTGTGTGCGTTTGCGTGTGTGTGTGTGTGTGTGTGTGTGTGTGTGTGTGTGTGTGTGTGTGTGTGTGTTGGGGTGGGGATTATCGTCAGTTACGTGTTTTTAAAGATCGACTTGATATGTTGATGTGACCGTCAGTTATGAAAAGGACGGTGGCAATAATGCAGGATTTCTCTAACACGTGTTGCGTCATGACTGTACTGTTTGTTCATTTCGCATTACTGCAGGGTTTTGAAAGCACGTAATGACTCATGTCTGTAATATTACTGCAGGGAGATAATGCAGGGTTTGGTTTGTGAAGCATGTGAAGCCTGATGATAGTTAGGTACACAGAGAGACAATGCAGAGTTTGTGAAGCACGTGAAGCCTGATGGTAGTTTTGTACGCAGGGAGACAATGCAATGTTTGTGAAACACGTGAAGCCCAACACGTGAAGCCTGACACGTGAAGTCTGACACGCGATGATGTTGGTGTCCAGATCGACAAGCCCAACACGTTCACCGTCAACTTCAACGGGGCCACGGGCAAACTGCACGCCTCAGTCCGCACTCCGTCCGGGGGCCACGAGGACTGCTTCATCCAGGAGATGGACAAGGGCATGTACGGCGTCCGCTTCATCCCCAAGGAGAACGGCGTGCACTACGTGGACGTCAAGCTGAATGATGCCCACATCCCGGACTCCCCCTTCGCCATGATGGTGGGCGCCATGCACGCCGACCCCGCCATGGTCAGCGCTTCCGGGGAGGCTCTGGAGCACGCCAAGTGTGGTCAGTTGGTGGTGTTGTTGTTGGTGTTGTTGTTGGTGGTGGTGGTGGTGGTGTTGGTGGTGGTGGTATTGTTGTTGTTGGTGGTGGTGGTGGTGGTGTTGTTGTTGTTGCTGTTGTTGATGATGATGTTGTTGTTTGTGGTAGTGTTAATGTTGTTGTTGTTGTTGACCCCGCCATGGACAGCGTTTAGAATTTAGGTCTTCCACCAAAAATCAAAACAAAACAAACAACAACAACAACAAAACAAACAACAACAACAACAAAACAAACAACAACAACAACTTACATATCCTCCGTTGTTCTAAGAGACACGCCAAGATATACACATATAGATGTTGTTATGCGCAATGCATGTATAATGTATAATGTACAAGAAGAAAGAAGCAGATGAAGAAGAGACAGAAAGAAGAAGAAGCAGATGAAGAAGAAGCAGGATGGTGACGTGCTGATCGTGCTGTGCCCTGTGTCCCAGGCGTGAAGAACAAGTTCGTGGTACACACGGCTGGCGCGGGGTCTGGACTGCTGGCGGTGTTTGTGGACGGCCCATCCAAGGCCGCCATCTCCTGCAAGGAGGTGGACGACGGCTACGAGTTCACCTACAACCCCTTCTGCCCCGGGGACTACCTCATCACCATCAAGTACGGCAACATCCCCATCGCCGGATCACCCTACAAGAGCAACGTGTCCGGTGAGTCAGGGTGGAACATGGTTCTTGTCGCTGTGGGGAGAGGGGGAGGGGGGATCAGACCCTGTCAGGGTGGAACATGGTTCTTGTCGCTGTGGGTAGAGGGGGAGGGGGGATCAGACCCTGTCAGGGTGGTAGATGGTTCTTGTCGCTGTGGGAAGGGGGAGGGGGATCAGACCCTGTCAGGGTGGAACATGGTTCTTGTCGCTGTGGGAAGGGGGAGGGGGGATCAGACCCTGTCAGGGTGGTACATGGTTCTTGTCGCTGTGGGTAGAGGGGGAGGGGGGATCAGACCCTGTCAGGCTGGTACATGGTTCTTGTCGCTGTGGGAAGGGGGAGGGGGATCAGACCCTGTCAGGGTGGTAGATGGTTCTTGTCGCTGTGGGAAGGGGGAGGGGGATCAGACCCTATCAGGGTGGAACATGGTTCTTGTCGCTGTGGGAAGGGGGAGGGGGATCAGACCCTGTCAGGGTGGTACATGGTTCTTGTCGCTGTGGGAAGGGGGAGGGGGATCAGACCCTGTCAGGGTGGTACATGGTTCTTGTCGCTGTGGGAAGGGGGAGGGGGATCAGACCCTATCAGGGTAGTACATGGTTCTTGTCGCTGTGGGGAGAGGGGGAGGGGGATCAGACCCTATCAGGGTGGAACATGGTTCTTGTCGCTGTGGGAAGGGGGAGGGGGATCAGACCCTGTCAGGGTGGTACATGGTTCTTGTCGCTGTGGGAAGGGGGAGGGGGATCAGACCCTATCAGGGTGGTACATGGTTCTTGTCGCTGTGGGAAGGGGGAGGGGGATCAGACCCTATCAGGGTAGTACATGGTTCTTGTCGCTGTGGGGAGAGGGGGAGGGGGATCAGACCCTGTCAGGGTGGTAGATGGTTCTTGTCGCTGTGGGAAGGGGGGAGGGGGATCAGACCCTGTCAGGGTGGTACATGGTTCTTGTCGCTGTGGGAAGGGGGGAGGGGGATCAGACCCTGTCAGGCTGGTACATGGTTCTTGTCGCTGTGGGGAGGGGGGGGGTCAGACCCTGTCAGGGTCTATATGGTACATGGTTCTTGTGGCTACTGGCTTTGAGGGGTGTTGGGGGCTAGAAATGAGGGGGTGTGGACAGCAAAGATGGATGGATTTTGTTGTTGCTGTTGTTGTTTATAATGTCTGGGTTATCGTTTAGTGGTTGTCCTTGTCATGCATTGTCATCATCTGCGTCACCAAAGTGGCCATCATGGCCAGTCCGCAGTGAACACGATGGTGGTGCTGTTGTTTTCGTTGTTAGTTATCATTACTGTTGTTTGTTAGTTTTCATTATTATCATAACCATAGATAGATAAGGAATTCAGACTAATGTTGCTGTGTGAAGTTTTTATTTTTCCCAGTATTTCAGTTCTGACCAGAACCTTACCCAGGGACCTGCAGACACATCCCCCACATTGTCAGCACATTCCACATCCCCCACTTTGTCAACACATTCCACATCCCCCACATTGTCAACACATTCCACATCCCCCACATTGTCAGCACATTCCACATCCCCCACTTTGTCAACACATTCCACATCCCCCACATTGTCAACACATTCCACATCCCCCACATTGTCAACACATTCCACATCCCCCATGTTGTCAACACATTCCACATCCCCCCACATTGTCAGCACATTCCACATCCCCCACTTTGTCAACACATTCCACATCCCCCACATTGTCAACACATTCCACATCCCCCCACATTGTCAACACATTCCACATCCCCCCACATTGTCAGCACATTCCACATCCCCCACGTTGTCAACGCATTCCACATCCCCCACGTTGTCAACACATTCCACACACCCCACATTGTCAACACATTCCACATCCCCCACATTGTCAACACATTCCACATCCCCCACATTGTCAACACATTCCACATCCCCCACATTGTCAACACATTCCACACACCCCACATTGTCAACACATTCCACATCCCCCACATTGTCAACACATTCCACATCCCCCCACATTGTCAACACATTCCACACACACCCACATTGTCAACACATTCCACATGCCCCCACATTGTCAACACATTCCACATCCCCCACATTGTCAACACATTCCACATCGCCCATGTTGTCAACACATTCCACATCCCCCCACATTGTCAGCACATTCCACATCCCCCACTTTGTCAACACATTCCACATCCCCCACATTGTCAACACATTCCACATCGCCCATGTTGTCAACACATTCCACATCCCCCCACATTGTCAGCACATTCCACATCCCCCACTTTGTCAACACATTCCACATCCCCCACATTGTCAACACATTCCACATCCCCCACGTTGTCAACACATTCCACATCCCCCACATTGTCAACACATTCCACACACCCCACATTGTCAACACATTCCACATCCCCCACATTGTCAACACATTCCACATCCCCCACATTGTCAACACATTCCACATCCCCCACATTGTCAACACATTCCACATCAAATGATCGCAGCAGAACCTGTTGTATCTTTCCACACTTAAGTTTTTTGTTTCACAGATTTTATTAGGGAGTGAGTTGGGATTAACATAAGATTTTACTATAATAAAAAAAAAAAAGGATAATGGTGTGTATGTGTGTGTATGTGTGTGTGTTTGTCTGTTTGTCTGTGCGTGTGTACGTGCGTGCATACGTGCCTACGTCATTGTGTGTTGGCTTATTTGGATTCCCATCACTCCATTCTGGACTTATTGACTCCCCATGAAATGTGTGCTTTGTTTTGTTTTGTTTTTTGTTGTTCTTTTCATCTGAAGGAGTGATCTATGTTGATGATTGTTTGATTTACAGATCAAACAGTAAGAGTGACAAAGTGAACTATGTTGATGATTGTTTGATTTACAGATCAAACAGTAGGAGTTGCAAAGTGAACTATGTTGATGATTGTCTGATTTACAGATCAAACAGGCTGCTACTCAGGTAACAAGCGGACACCGCCATTGATTCCCCTACCCGCCCCAACCTCACTATAAACATGATTCCCCTACCCGCCCCAACCTCCGCCCCGACCTCGCTGTAAACATGATTCCCCTACCCGCCCCAACCTCCGCCCCGACCTCGCTGTAAACATGATTCCCCTACCCGCCCCAACCCTGCTGTAAACACGATTCCCCTACCCGCCCCAACCTCGCTGTAAACATGATTCCCCTACCCGCCCCAACCTCGCTGTAAACATGATTCCCCCACGCGCCCCAGCCCTGCTGTAAACATGATTCCCCTGCCCGCCCCAGCCCTGCTGTAAACATGATTCCCCTACCCGCCCCAACCTCGCTGTAAACATGATTCCCCTGCCCGCCCCAGCCCTGCTGTAAACATGATTCCCCTGCCCGCCCCAGCCCTGCTGTAAACATGATTCCCCTGCCCGCCCCAACCTCGCTGTAAACATGATTCCCCTGCCCGCCCCAGCCCTGCTGTAAACACGATTCCCCACTCGCCCCAACCTCGCTGTAAACATGATTCCCCTACCCGCCCCAACCTCGCTGTAAACATGATTCCCCTACCCGCCCCAGCCTCGCTGTAAACATGATTCCCCTACCCGCCCCAACCTCACTGTAAACATGATTCCCCTACCCGCCCCCAACCCTACTGTAAACATGATTCCCCTACCCGCCCCAGCCCTGCTGTAAACATGATTCCCCTACCCGCCCCAGCCCTGCTGTAAACATGATTCCCCTGCCCGCCCCAGCCCTGCTGTAAACATGATTCCCCTGCCCGCCCCAGCCCTGCTGTAAACATGATTCCCCTGCCCGCCTCAACCTCGTTGTAAACATGATTCCCCTGCCCGCCCCAACCTCGCTGTAAACATGATTCCCCTACCCGCCCCAGCCCTGCTGTAAACATGATTCCCCTGCCCGCCCCGCTGTAAACATGATTCCCCTGCCCGCCCCAGCCCTGCTGTAAACATGATTCCCCTGCCCGCCCTGCTGTAAACATGATTCCCCTACCCGCCCCAGCCCTGCTGTAAACGAACAAATGTGAGCCGACACCCACAGCATGTCTCTGCCCCTCAGTTCCAAAGCCTATCCTATGTTGTAAACACCCCTAAACGGTTCCATCTTTACAAACCGCCACCTTTTGTTAACCCCTGGGTTCTGATATATACCCAATGTCTTCAACCCCATATAAATGATTCTGACTCACCTGATATGACGCCACCTTATATAACGTTTCCTGTCACGCTGTTGCATTCTGTTTCCTCGCCAGAATCAATACATGTGTACATTTCCTTTAACTGTCCTCACCTGCCCCAGTCAATACATGTGTATATATTTGCATTTCCTTTAACTGCCTTCACCTGTCCAAATCAGTACATAAGTACATTTCCTTTAACCTGTCCAAATCAGTACATATTTCCTTTAACCTGTCCATACCACGTTGTCTTCGTGTCCTCATTGATATGATCTAACCATGATGGCTAGTCAGGCCTGCATTGTCCTGCCTGTTGAAATGTGATTATACTTGTTCCCTTACTTGTTGACAGGGCCTTATGAAATGCGATCATACTGGTTCCAATATATGATCTGTTGACTGATGTCTTGTTGTGAAATGTGATTATACTGGTTCCCTTAAATGACCAGTTGACCAGGCCTTATAAAATGTGATTATACTGGTTCCTTGTATCATCTGTTGACTGAGGCCTTGATGTGAAATGTGATTATACTGGTTCCCTTAAATGACCAGTTGACAGGCCTTATGAAATGTGATTATACTGGTTCCTTGTATCATCTGTTGACTGAGACGTTGTTAACATATTTGTGTAATTCAGTGTGACATTAATGGATCTTCTGTGTGCGGTTTTCACGGCTCTTTTAACAGGGCTGTCGTTTCTTTTTGTTTAATCTCTTTACTATATTTTGCACATTTTAGCTCTTCATGTTCTTCTCCGCGAAGTATTTCCTTTCCGTCCTGTATGTATTTGTCTTGAGATTGCATGCGAGTGTATGTATCGGAGAATGAACTAGCATTATGCTCTGACCATATCATATGTAAAGATTGTTTACTGTTCGTGTAGATTATCGCTAGAACAATTATGTCTCAAAGGAAATGCATCATGTGATACGTAGTTATTATTGTTTGAGTCAACTTTGCTATTAAAAAGCTTATAACTAAAGGGCGATTACTTCTTTAGCCATATATGATGTCAGCATCTTTAACATTAATAACAAGATTATGGGATATCAATAAGTCAAGTCCTCTTTGTTGTAATGGGGTTGGTCTCTTCCAAGTGAGCCATAAAAGTTCATTATAGATTTATTTACATAAATCCACTAGTTATACTTCATCCATAATCTTTACAACTGTTTTGTGTTCCCATATAATTTTTATGCTCGTAATTATATAATTTGGGATTCATTACAAATTCCAATACCCACTTTATCATTACGTTTCCTCTTCAATCTTTTTTATGAGTTTCTACCCCCCCCCCCCCCCCCCCCCCCCCCCCCCCCCCCCCCCCCCCAAAAAAAAAAAAATAATAATAAATAAATAAATAAATAAAATAAATAAAAAAATAAATAAAAGGTCTTCTCTCTTAGGACCACAAACACTTACAAGCAGCTGTCAGCAGCAGCTAATTTTTTTCAAAGTCATGGGATACTAGTTTGAATGTACTCACTCGTCTGAAACACATTTCAAAATACGGCACAAGGCGTTCTAAGGCGAGAATGTTTTACACTTTGTGTGAAGGTCTTACACTGTGCATATTCCATCAACATGTTTGTTGGTGCAAGTAGCAAAGCGTTGTCTTTTCATGCATATCCATAATCATTGTCTTTTCATGCATATCCATAATCATTGTCTTTTCATGCATATCCATAATCATTGTCTTTTCATGCATATCCACAATCATTGTCTTTTCATGCGCAGCAGTAATCAATCAGCATATGCATCGATGTTTACTATAACATATTGTTGAGGTTTTTTGTTCAGAAGTTTTTTTGGTTTAAATAAATAAGCTGTACTGGTTCATGTCAAATACACGCCGATGGCATTAGGATCGACAGTTATGCCTTCTGCTGTCGTCAGTTTCACTTTCAGTTTCAAGGAGGTGTCAAAGCGTTCGGACTGATCCATAGACGCTACACCACATCTGCTGAAAAAAGTGCAGATGCCTGATTCTCGCACAAACCAGATTGTACTCTATTTGGATTAACTGATATTCTTTTATTTTCTATTTCATATTATATGTTGCGTGACTGGTGTTTTGCCCAATTTTCAATACACACACACACACACACACACACACACACACATACACACACACACACACACACACACACACACACATATATATATATATATATATATATATATATATATATATATATATATATATATATATATATATATATACTTTTCCCCTTTTTTTCTCTTTTTTTTTTAAATGTACATTTCATGTAGGTGACTGAAGTTTGGTTCTCATTTCATATAACGGGTTGGGGTTGGTTTGTTCCATTGACGTGTTACCCACTTGGACTGTGTCCGTTGGGGTTTTACCCGTTTCCCACCCCACCCTCTGTGCTGCAGGCGGTGGCCGCAAGCCGTCCCCCATCCTGGAGCAGTCGTCCATGGTGGTGGAGACTGTGGAGAAGAAGGCTGGGATGGGCGGCAAGACCCGCAAGTTCCGGGGAGACGCCTCCAAGGTGGCGGCCAAGGGCCAGGGCCTGAAGAAGGCCTTCACCAACCGTGTCCTCTCCTTCACCCTCGACGTCAAAGACGCTGGTCAGCTTCTGTCGGGGTGGGGGGTGGGGGCGGATGGGAGGAGGTGGGGGACAGGGGTGACAGGGTGGAGGTGTAATTGTTTGTACCGAGGTCTGTTTCACACGATGCGTCGGACCTATGTGGAGGTGCGTAAGTAGTTATACTAAGGCCTGTTTCACACGATGCGTCAGTCCCATGGCTTCCAGGCTTTCCGTTCCTGGATCAGTTAGTTCTTCCTTGAACTGGGAACTATCACTCAATCAATGAGAACTATTAATCAATCAAATAGTAAAACAATGCTTCGCTGTGGTAGGCAATGTGGAATAGAATACTATGCAGAACAATGGAGTACAACAATGTACAATATCAAGTTGATTCACTTTTCAGTAAACTGTTACAGTACATTAATCAATGCGCACGCTGTGTTACCCCCTTTTAACCATACATGCACACAACACATGTAAGTACCGTGACGGCACACACACACACACACACACACACACACACACACACACACACACACACACACACACAACATTAATAAGTACCGTGTCGGCACACACACACACACACACACACACACACACACACACACACACACAACATTAATATGTACTGTGTCGGCACACACACACACACACACACACACACACACACACAACATTAATAAGTACCGTGACGGCACACACACACACACACACACACACACACACACACACACACACACACACACACACACACACACACACACCTTGACGTGTTGACGGTGGTCACGTGCAGGAGAAGCCCTGCTGTCGGTGGGCATGATCGCCCCCAGCGGGCACCCGGAGCCCGAGCTGAGCATCAAGAAGGCCACCAACACGTCCTACACCGTCAGCTACAAGGTGGTGGAGATCGGGGAGCACATCCTGTACGTCAAGTGGGGCGATGAAGACATCCCCGGGTCCCCCTTCGCTCTCAGCACGTGAGCTACACACGCTGCCCGTGACGTCACTTCCTGTTCCGGCCAGCGCTCTGTGAGGCTCGGTGGCGGCGGTGCTGAGCCAGTTGTTTTATTGACTTATTTATTGTCATGCTGATCAGAGTGATTTCCCCTTCCTCATGTACCCCCATAGTTCTTCCTCCAGTGACGATTGGAAGTTTTACAGTGCTGTGTATATTCTAGAGTTTATATCCACCCAGATGCCTTATTCCCTGTACTTTTTATACCACCCCAGATGCCTTATCCCCTGTGTTTTACTGAGAGTTTCCCCAGCAATTTCATGGATTCATTTATTCACAATTTGATGCTCTAAGTTTTGCTTTTATGGGATGTAAATAACGTGTATATTGTTCTCTATGAAATTATTCGACATTTGAGATCCTTCTTATGGTTTGTATTTTCGTGAGCATAGTTCACATGGCATGCAGTGTATGAAACATACACCTGAAGTTTAATGTTTCTGGTGAATGTTGTGTAGTGGCAAAGTCCTCGTCCCTGCACCAAGCATTTTTGCACAGCAGTTGAAACAGTTAATATCAGATGTATTTTCCAGTAACTAGGAAATGGTTTCTCTTGCTTAGAATAGTCAAATGACGACACAGTTGGATTCGTATTAAAGGAAAAAATCTGCTTTATGTACTTCACTGTCCATATGATTGTGCAATATAAGCGACCATGGTAAATCTAGTATTTTCTTTATTCGGTGCGGTTTATTGATCTGTTTATTTTGTACAGAGTGCTGTTGATAATTATGTTCTTTTGGGGCATTTTCCCTCAGTTCGTCTCAAACATAAAATATAGAACATAGTTTGGCCACAACACATTTGCTTGTGTGTGTATATGAGTGATCCTGGATTCATATCTTAAGTCGTACCTTTTCAATGGATACAAAGATACAGCCCAACTGCTTTCAAAGCGCTACCTTTATACCTTATATATATATATATATAAGCAAAATAACAGCAACAACATCAACAAATATAAGAACAAGAACACCAAAACACACACACACACACACACACACACACACACACACACACACACACACACACACACACACACACACACACACGCCTCCACCACCACCACATTTGGTGTGCTGTCTGAAACATCAGTTGAAGATGAGGAACATAATTATTTGCAGCAATAGATTTCAAACTTTCAAACATTATGACCAACAAACGACAAATGTACGTTGTGCACACAGAAAAACAACAAATAAATATACATATATATAGATCAGTAGATAGATAGATATATCTAAAGGCCTATGATTTACATTTTGAGTACCGTCTTCTGTCAACGAGGGAAACAGAAAGATGTTGGGATCCTTCAGAAACAGTACGGCTGAACTATCGGGTAAAAAAGGACTGCCTGGTCATCGGCATGTGTGTGTCTTTATTCAGTAGTTATGTGTCTGTCTGTCTGTCTGTCTGTCTAGCCATCTATCTAACTATACAGACAAGATTATGCATAAAACTATGAACTGACTTGTGCGTATCGTCACAATGCCAGCCGAATGGACGTTACTATTCCTTTTCCTTCAGTAGTCTGGAAACAGCTAGAAACTGACCTGAAAACACCAGAGGTGTCAAGGAAAGACTGTAATGCAAACTATCAGAGATGTCAAGGAAAGACTGTAATGCACACTATCAGAGATGTCAAGGAAAGACTGTAATGCACACTATCAGAGATGTCAAGGAAAGACTGTAATGCAAACTATCAGAGATGTCAAGGAAAGACTGTAATGCAAACTATCAGAAATGTCAAGGAAAGACTGTAATGCAAACTATCAGAGATGTCAAGGAAAGAATGTAATGCAAACTATCAGAGATGTCAAGGAAAGACTGTAATGCAAACTATCAGTCATATAAGTAAGGGAACAAAATAGGTTACTTTTATTCATTCTGTGATGTTTGTGTGTGTGAGTGTGCGTACATATGCTATTTGAATAAACGTATTAGCGAGTGAAGGTCTCCTCGCCTGTCACTGTGTAACCGTTGGCCTCACAGCTGTTTCTCTTTCTGTCTCTTTCTCGGTTTCTCTGTCTTTCTCTCTTTCACAGCAACACACACATACATGCGTGCGCGCGTAGGCACGCACACACACGCGCAGACACAAACACACACACACACGCACGCGCACACACACACACACACACACACACACATTTAAACACACACACTCCACACCACACACAAACACACCCGAGCTCTCGGTAACTGTGCAGCATCGTTCGCAAACAGACAACAGCTACACACACACATGCGCTCGCGCAGGCACGTACATACACGCGCGCGCGCACACACACACAGACACACACACACACGTTGCACTTTGCGAAACTCATCGAATGCAGTGATAACTTAAGACAGTGGGGAGGATGTGCACACACTTTCGTCAGGAAAAAAAAAGGTCATATGACGTCATGGACAGCCTACTACCGTCACCACTTTTTCTGGGTGTGAATTGCCTTTCTTCGGACAACTTTCGGCACAGTTCGATCACATCACTTTATTTGCACAGACTGAACCAAACAACAAAAACTATATCGTCAAAAAGGTCTTTAGTACTCAAGACACATACAGCATTTTTAATGAAAGCAACGCGGTAATTTTATTACTTTTTTTTTAGATTCCTCCAATCGAGATCTGGCGTAAACAAATGACAGAAAGCAGATCACGTAATCGGCTTTGAACCTTTGCCTTGAAACGGAATATATATATATATATAGATATATATATAGATAGATAGATAGATATATATATATATATATATATATATATATATATATAATAGATCCCGTCGACAGTTGTCCAAACAACAATTTTCCCTTCCCTCAGTTTCACAATGACATGAAAAAGTATGCGTGCTGTGTGTAGTATGTGGCACATCTGCTGTGCACATGACCACGAACGATGTATCGCGCATGTGCTTTAAACGTTCGTGTTCAACGTCCAAAAACAACTCATGAATCCATCCATGTCTATCCTAAGATTATACTAGATCGCAAAAGAACAAACTGGTGTTCCTGTCTGATGTTGGGTACGCAAGCAATGACACATAGTGGAAGCGGTAAAGCAGTAAACAGTGCAATACATCGAAGATAGAAATAATGACTGTGAAAACCGTGAACCGTTATTGTGAAGGTACATAGATTTTATCTCAGTGTTGTGTAAGACAGTTAGCAGACGCCGGAAGTTCGGCACCAAGGGGCGGTTACTCTCACCAGCAAGGAAGGGGCGCTGTAAACAACGCTGGCAGGTGTTGTGGTCAGTCCGACATAGGAGAGACTCGGTGCAGTGTACACTCGACCTTCGAGCAGACAACAACTGACCACACGCAGCTCTCAGAAGAAGCCCAGCTACAATTTCCCGCCAGTGCCTGACCAGTGACTCATCACGGCAGCCATCTTGAACTTCAACCAACTTTGTCATCAAAAGCAAGTTCGGGAACACCCACACACCCCCACTACGAGGACTACAACACCCACAGACAGGCCAGCCCTCCAGCATCAACCATCCTGCCCCAAAAACGAGAAGCAAAACGGTCAGTAGCCATTGAAAATTGTCCCTCTAAAGTGTATTGCCCGATGATAGGCCATTTTGACAAATTGTTATGGCAGTGACACTTTATTGGTGTCAGAAGTGGGATACACTCCACTGTCGTTGGTTTTCGAACCCCCAGTAAATTTTTCCAGCGACACTGTATTTATATTTATATTTATATTTGCTTGTGTTTTTTATTTAATTTATCCTGAAAACGGAACTAAGACTTTTGACTCAAGTTCTTGAATTATTATTTTTATTTTGGACAGTTCCTTTGTGTGAACTGTTATTTATATTTCTGCACAGTTCTTTTGTAACTTTTATCCAGATTCAGTACAAGTCTGTGTGAAACCCCAATAAGTTTAAAAGAAAATTCATATCTTGTAGGAAGAATGGCAACTAGTCACAGACCGTTAGCTATTAACCAAGCCTCCCCATTGGAACTTATACAGGTTCTTCCTGGGTGGGCATAAAAAGGGCACAGGAGTTAGTGAGGACGAGATCCAAGTTTGGACGGATTAGCCCTGGCATGCTGGAAGCAATGGTGGGCGAATTAGATGGACCTGTCCTGGCCCACATTGACTTTGACGCGCCACCATTTGAGGAGATTGAGGAGACTGAACCGATAGGTGAAGGCTCAGGGGTGGAGGGCTACAGCCCACTCCCACCATGCCGATCCCAATGGGATTACGTGGCTGAGCCCCTTCGGTGCCTGTGACAGTCTCTGATAGCCAGGGGCCACTGACTCCAGGGGATACTAGGGAAAGGCGCGTCCGTCCAACCCACTGTGGATCCACTCCTGACTTTTGGGATGAGTCTGATCACAACAGCCGGCTATTTTCCAGTCGCGGACACCTTCCCACTTTGGGAAGGGAGGGCGCCGCTTTGGAAGATTTAGGGAACCTCCAGTGGAGGTTAGAGGAGGTTACCCAGCGGCCGGGTGAACATGGTGGGCGCACCCCTCAGAGCCAGCCCCAGTACCAGGCAGGCTGGGAGAGTGATGAGGTGGTGAAGCCATTAAATGAGAATCGGGATGAAAGGCGCCTCCCTGGTCGTGAGTCCCAGCCATGGGACAGCAACGATAGGGGCAGACGAGCCTCTCCCGACCAAAATGAGAGATATTACCCTGGTCAAGAGCCTCAGCAATGGGGCAGGGACGATAGGGGTAGGGGTGAGCACTTTGGCCACGAGGAGAGACAGGGGTACCGCCTAGGGATAGTAGTGGTGATAGAGCATGGGGTCCTCTTAATTATTCTCCGACCCAAAGAAGTGGTGGCAGCGAAGAATTAGGTGGAGATTCTACCACCGCTGAACTTAGGCAAAGCTGGAGAGCTCATGAGTAGTTGAGGCCACGAACCTCCCCATTCGGGTGAGAAAGGAACTCCCTCTCACAGGTCTGACATCTAATCCGGATGGAGTCATGGTAACTGCCATGATAGACACAGCTGTGAACAGTGGGGAGAGTTCGTGAAGGAAGTGGATGAAGCCACGAGCCTCACCCACCCAGCGAGTAAGATATTCCCTTTCACAGGCCTGACATCTGATCCGGACGGAGTCATGGTAGCCACCATGATAGACACAGCTGTGAAAGGTGAGCAAAAGTGTACTAGGACTACCACCAATGGTGAAACTTGTTGATCTGGTGGTAGATCTGATAGGCCGAAAACCTTGGACCCACCAGGTTTAGTTCATGCTCATGAGGGCCGGGGTAAGCGCTCCTGGTACCGAAGAGTGAGCGGGACACATGACCTGAGTGGGGTGGGGTGAACTGGGAGATGTTTCAACTGCATAATGAAGTGCTGTTCCGCAAGTGTACAGACTCAGCAGACATGGAGTTGGTGGTACCCAAGGGACTGCAAGAGAAGGCGATCCAGTATCACCATGACCTGCCTTCCGCCGCTCATCAGGGAGTAGCAAGAACCAAAGCCAAAATAAAAGAGAAATTCTTCTGGGTGCATCTGTCCCCAAATGTTGAAAACTACGTCTTGTCATGCGACATTTGCAGCCATAACAAGAACAAACGGTATGGCAGAGTTCCCCTGACAGTACCATGCAGGCGCACCCATGGAGAGGGTACACACTGACTTCATCGGACCACTCCCTAGAACACCCAGGGGGAATGAGTACTGCCTGATGATGGTCGACCAATTCACTAAGTGGGTTGAATGTGTTCCCCTACCCTCTCACAAGGCGGAAGTGACGGCGAAGGCCGCTATTGACACATTCTTTTCCAGATTTGGCTGCCCTTTTCAGTTGTTCTCAGACCAGGGCCGGAACTTCGAGTGCAAACTGTTTGAAGCACTCTGCCACACACTACAGATCCATACGGCATGAACCACACCATATCGGCCTTCTTCCAATGGGCAGGTAGAGCGCTACAACAGGACACTCTTGGATGCCATCCGGTGTTTCATTGGGAAGTCCCAGAACAAATGGGATGAACACCTCCAGCAGATTGCGGGAGCTATGAGGGCGTCGGTGAATAGATCAACGGGCCTAACCTCCAATAAAAGGATGCTGGGCCGAGAAGTCAACATGCCAGGACAGCTGATGTTTCCTGTGCCAGGGCAGACCTATGAAGATCAGGATGTGTATGTGTCAGAACTGGTCAAAACCCTGCAACAAGTCCATGCTGTCGCCAGGCAAACGTTGAACACGTCCCAGAAAGCCATGAAAAGGAATTATGATCTTAAGATTCTCTTTAGACCATACACTGAAGGAGACGTTGTTTACCTGTTAGACACGGCAGCCTCAAAGGGTAAATGTAGGAAACTCTGCTCTCCATGGAAAGGACCAGTGGTGATAGTAAAGAAGCTATCAGCTTACCTGTACCGGGTCAAGCTGCGTAATGCTGTCTTTGTAACTAACCATGATTGTATGGCTCCTTGCAGAGACAGGAAGATACCAGCATGGATCACGCAGCACCAGCAGAGAGCAGATGACCCACCGGAAGAGACGGATGACAATAATCAGCCCTATTGTCTGTGCAGGAGACCCTGGGAAGGCAGATATATGATCCAGTGTGATTACTGCCAAGAATGGTACCATGGGTCCTGTGTGAACATCACAGCGACAGATGCACTTGATATTGATAAATACAAGTGCGAGTCCTGTGTACATGCAAGGCGTTGATATCTCTGTCTGTTCCAGGTATATGATGGAAGGTGCCCGCAAGAAGACCCAGCAGCCCCCAGCCAATGGGAACCTCTCCAAGTCCGCCGAGAATTTCGTCAGAGGTCTCTGGCTGGACACCTCCAAGAGGAACAAGGAGAGACTGGAGACACTCTTGCAGAAGGTGAGCGAGGTGAAGTCACGAAGCTCGTCTGGGTCTGCTGAACCTAGGAAGTGGCTGGACGCTGCAGCAAGGACTATGCATGACCTTCAACTTCATTCCCGAGGTTGGATTGAGCAGCATATCGCCCCTTTGCCCGCGCCACACTTCAGGAAGCCGGCCCAGCTGTATGACCCAGACAGAGCACAGCGTGACATTCGGCTGGATACGCAGCCGTGGTTGGCACCTGGTGCTGGGGAGAAAACAGAGGTAGAAGAAGGTTCTGGGGATCTCCTGGAGAGTTTAATGGAGGTTGATGTCGAAACACCAGTGTCTATTGTTTTGATGTCCTCCAACTCTTAAGGAGACGAGGCCCAACAGCCGTTGGGGTCTGGTCCTGCACAGCCAGATCCCCGGCTCCCAGAAGCCATTTGCGAGCCCCCTGCCGTACCCTTACCATCGGTTGCTGACCCGCCGCTGTCCCCGAAACCTTCACTCACACCTTCCATCACAACGTCCGGGCCCAGTGCTCTGACGTTCCTGTCCCCCATACCACGAAGGTAGTCAAACGTAGGCGGGGGAAGTCACGTAGTCAGAGAATGAGGGCAAGGCAAAAGTCCTCTGGGCTCCGTGAGGAGTTGGCGCCGACTAGCTGCCCCTAAACAAGGACGCTGACGTGCCCTACCCCTGGGTCTCACGACCTGCGGGCCTGGGCGCATGTATCGGACAGTCACAGTCAGCCGACGTCAGTATTTCGCCGCCAGGCGCAGAACACCCTATCACCTGAGGCCCCTGTAATACCACCAGTACCGGGGACCTCAGCAAGCCACAGAAGACGCCGTGAGGAGGTCAGGAGGCTGCAGCACGGAGCCCAGATACCAACACCTAGTCTGGAAGCTTCCGGTCGCACAGTCTCCGCCACAGCGTCTGGTTTGCAGGTGGTAGCCCATGGCCATCCTTCATCTCCTGTGGCAACCATGGAGTATAGGAGCAGCTGCTGGGTCGCAGGGTGTGAGATGGAGGTCGGTAGCCTAAAAAACCATGCGATGGAGCGGCATGTACCTGGGGTCTTTAGAGAACACCTCGACCCGACCCAGCCTTTGGTCCTGGAGTTAAGGAAGGATGCCCTAGAGCAGGTGGCAGTGTGGGTGTCTTTTGACCGGGGGATGGCGATCCCCGAATTAGCGCAGTTCGTGAGGTGGCAGAACCGGCTGAAGGATGCTGACAATAATATCACAAAGTCAGCGGGCCGCAATCGTCGCCCTGGCGTGCTTCTTGGCCCTCCTCCACTGGAAAGCTGCCCTCCTCATGGCCTCCAGATTGAACCCTGGCCAACGGGAATATTGGCGTCAACGTTATGCTGACCCGACGGCTCAACTGGAGGGAAGAGACAACACCAGACCACGGGCCTTTGACGCACACTTCCATCTGGACCGTGTCATCGGCAAGATGCGGCTTGAGGCTGGCTCTAGCCTGACTGCAGTGCTGAATGCCACGTTCGTCCCAGCTGGGAAAGAGGTCCGACTAGTAGGATCATGCGCCTCCTTCTGTGACCCCAGAACTTACCCCACGTCACAGGAGTTAGAAGCCTTCCCAGCTGAAATGGAAGTTGCTGTTGGGCTCCATCCACGACATTGTGTGGCACCACCTCAATGCGGGCAGAGCCTAGTGCCAGAGCGGCTTCGGGAGTTGGTTCGGTCCCCCCGAGTGAGAGCTTTTGGGGAAATAGGCCTGGATCACTCCCTGCCCTCACAAACCTGGCACTGGCAGATGAGCGCCTTGGAGGAGCTGCTGGGGTTCGTGGAGGCCTGCCATGTCCTCGTCCTTTATTGCCGCAGTATGTCTGAAGACAAGGGCACTGAGGCATACATGCTGCTACTGAGGATCCTCTGGAAGCGGCGGGTGCCGCAAAATCAATGGATTTGCCTCCACTGTTTCACGGGGGATCACTACGTGAGGGATGAGTGGCTGGCGGTATTTCCCAACACCTACTTCAGCTTCACCAAACGCGTTGCCCGCTTCGAACAGTACCAGGTGACTGCATTGAGGGGAATCCCAAGGGACCATCTTCTTCTCGAAACGGACGCCCCCTATTTCCCTCTAGTACCGGGGGAACGGTGGTCAGAGCCAAGCCAGCTCTACGTGGTGGCTGAAAGCGTGGCCACTCATCTCAACACCACACCAGAAGGGCTGTTGGAGGAGTCTACCACCAACGCCTTCCGGTTCTTCTCCCAGTGAGTCGAGCCAGCAGCACCCCCCTGGACTCACAGAAGAGGACCGCCCGGGCATCTGCTAGTCTCTCCCCAAGAAAAGACCTGTCATCATAAAGATGGGGGGAGTATTGTGAAAGACAGTTAGCAGACGCCGGAAGTTCGGCACCAAGGGGCGGTTACTCTCACCAGCAAGGAAGGGGCGCTGTAAACAATGCTGGCAGGTGCTGTGGTCAGTCCGACGTAGGATAGACTCTGTGCAGTGTACACTCGACCTTCAAGCAGACAACAACTGACCACACGCAGCTCTCAGAAGCCCAGCTACAATTTCCCGCCAGTGCCTGACCAGTGACTCATCACGGCAGCCATCTTGAACTTCAACCAACTTTGTCAACAAAAACAAGTTCGGGAACACCCACACACCCCCACTACGAGGACTACAACACCCGCATCGACCATCCTGCTCCAAAAACGAGAAGCAAAACAGTCAGTAGCCATTGAAAATTGTCCCTCAAAGTGTATTGCCTGATGATAGGCCATTTTGACAAATTGTTAGGGCAGTGACACTTTATCAGTATCTGATCGACATAGCATTGTTGGAGCAGCATTGTATTCGCGATGTCTTTCAAACCACCTTCAGCGTTTGACTTTTCTGCGCCAGAGCAGTGGCCGACAGCGCTTCCAAAGATATCATACATGCACAGAACTTTCAAAAAAATTATATTCGATATCCAAGTATCATCCCTTATCTATAGTATGGGACCAGAAGCAGAGAAAATATACGCAACTTTCGAAATTACTCCTGCTACAACATATGATGATGTGATCAAACTTTTCAATGAACATTTCACACCAAAAGTGAACGTAATACACGAACGTGCAGTTTTTCACCAACGTACTCAACTTCAGTGAGAAAACGTATAGACCTACATTCGTGTCCTCTACGATCTCGCAGAACACGCAGAATTTCAAGACAAGGATTCAGCTATCCGTGATAGGCTTGTTGTAGGCTTACTAGATAGGGAGCTATCAGAAAAATTACAACTCCAAGCCACACTGACACTCAAAGAGGCTACTCAGATAGCACGTCAGCATGAACTAGTAAAGCAGCAGTTGTCTGCTCAGCGCCCATCATCTTCACACGTAGATGCAGTCCACGGACAGCGTGGTTCTAGGTGAGGTGGTCATGGTGGTTACCAGGGCGGCGCCCATGGCAACACTGGTGGGCCTCAACACGGCAGCAACCCACATTGTGGCATGAGTGGCAAACATAGAGGTTATCATGGTCATCACTCTGCTTCACGGGGAGGCAGAGGAGATGGATACAGTAACAAATGCAACAGATGTGGTAGGGATTCTCATCAAGGAAATGACTGTCCAGCCAAAGGAAAAACATGTCGCAGTTGTGGAAAACTGAATCATTTCTCTGTTGTGTGCTGCAGTAGACCAAAACAGACACAGTAGAGGAGGCAGCATCTGACAACACATTCTTCTTGGGAGCTGTAGAAACTAATGTTCCTCCATGGTATGCAAAACTAGACATTTGTGACTCAGTCTGTCAATTCAAGATTGACACAGGAGCAGACATTTCTATTATGTCACGTAGCCAGTATGACAACCTTCATTTGGCACCACCACTCACCACAACAAAAGCTGTCTTGAAGTCACCAGGTGGTGTTCTGAAAACAGTAGGCCAGTTCAAAGCCCAAGCCAAGCTGCATGGCACAGACAACCCTTTGTCTCTGAATATCGTCGTTGTCAACAGTGAGATGGACAATCTCTTGAGTCGGAGTGCGTCCCTTGCACTCAACCTCATCAAGCGTGTAGAGAGT
The DNA here is from genome assembly GCF_041734735.1 of Babylonia areolata. NCBI lineage: Eukaryota > Metazoa > Mollusca > Gastropoda > Neogastropoda > Buccinidae > Babylonia > Babylonia areolata. The sequence goes on along the minus strand of NC_134876.1, from coordinate 95,989,969 downwards.
GTGGAACAGGGAGTTTTCCAAAACACACTGGATGGACCACCCGTTGATTGTATCTGTCAAGACTTCAAGAAACTAAATGAAGCAGTGAAATGAGAGAGGTACATCCCACCAACGATGGATGACCTACTTCACAAGCTCAGCGGCTCCAAGGTCTTCAGTAAACTTGATGCAACTTCAGGATTCTGGCAGCTACCACTCGACAGTGAGACTGCAAAACTCAGGTATCCAGGCAGCCCTGTCCCAGGACGACCCCAGGCAGACCAGATGCTGCTCCAGCCTGGTTCACCTTCACCTCCTGCCCGGAGTACCAGCCAGTCCAGCCCAGCAGGCCAGACTACCCAGCCAGGAGTATCAATGACATCGCCAGTGAGTCTGGTCCGAACGACCAAGAGCGGGCGTGCAGTCATCCTCCCTGCCCGTTACAGAGACAGCTAGTGCAACGTTAACCAATGCACAAGACTTCTCCCCCTCGGTTATTCAAAGACTCTAATAATTCTTGGCACGTTTCGAGAGTGCACTTTTGTCCATCTTCAGGGGGGAGATGTAGTATGTGGCACATCTGCTGTGCACATGGCCACGAACGATGTATCGCGCATGCGCTTTAAGCGTTCGTGTTCAACGGCCAAAACAACTCATGATTCCATCCATGTCTATCCTAAGATTATACTAGATCGCCAAAGAACAAACTGGTGTTCCTGTCTGATGTTGGGTACGCAAGCAATGACACACTGTGGATAAAGATGATGCTTCAACCAGCCGCCGTGGCGAAGTGGTTAGCGTCGCGGACTGACGGCTGGGAGGACGCGGGTTCGAATCCCAGCGGAGGTGGGTTTTTCGGCCCGTGGCCGGCTCCTACCCAGAGTTGAGTGTGCTGTGGGCTTAAATGGGGAGACTGGGACCACACAGTCGAGTGTCATCCACTTCAAGGATGCGTCTTTGGGTGTGTTGCTCTAATTACTTGACCAACACTGCAAGTGTCTGTATCTCTCGGGCCTGGTTAACGCCGGGATATCATTATGACAGGAAGCATAGAGTACAGCCTTGTCACGCAGTCCCAAACCAAAATGGACCTCCATAGCAACATCGTCATCATCATCGTCATCCTCCTCCTCCTTCATCGTCATCAATAAACAAAATAGTCTCAAAGTCTGTGGCCTTTCATGCCCTGCTCTCATGGTGACCTCAGCTTCGATACCCCTCCACTTCTGTGCTTGGGGTGAGTCCTGTCAATGTCGTCAGTATCGGCGGATTCATCGGGGGCTGTTGTTTGAGGGACGTGGTGGCGGTCTCCACTCTGGGAGGGACGCTCACTCAGTCTGGCTCCGCGACTAAGCCATTATTGTCGTTAGTAGGGGGCTTAGTAGGTGGTGTCCTAAGTACGTAAAATCAGAACAGGCACCACTGAACACCACCGAAGTGACTCAGCAGCAGTGCAGGGTCTCCTCTGGTGTGTGGCCTCCAGGCGACCTAACATCGATGGTTCCCTGTGGACTGCCGACGCTGGAACTGCGACGGACGAACCCGGGTGTGGCCGTGTATGGGGGAATCTAAATGAGCGGCGTGGCGTGGGAGTAATGCCACTGAAACGGTGCAGATGATGGGGCAGCAAAAAAAAAAAAAAAAAAAAGATGATACTTCAAACTGATATTCGGTGTGTCAAGTCTCTCCAAAGTCGAAGCCAGATGAGGCTGTGTGTTAAATTTTGAAAAGATCAGTTCGTATTCTTGAATAGCAAAGATTTGACAATAAACACCATCAACGTAAACACAGAAGATTAAAGCAGATAACTGGTGTAACAATAAAACGAAAACTAACTTGTAAACTTGCAAAAATACTCATCGAAATAGTTCAAAATCCTTTTGTCGGAACAGGCAATTTCCATCTCGAAATTAAAGCATTTCGGTGACCAAGAAAAACCGGCAATGGAGACGCGCATGCGCATGTGGTTCTCACTTAAAAAAAAACAAAAAACAAAAAAAAACGGGGAGTCCCGACGAAAGTGGGCCTGCATATCATCCCTAGTATCTCTTGAAATCAGAGCATGCAGCGCGTTGTCAAAAAAAGGTGTTTTTCTCGTGGGTCCTCAGATGACCGAAGAGGTGTCTGAGCATACAGATCCATAGAGGCTGCATCACATCTACTGAGAAAAGAGCAGATGTGTGATCTTTTCATCCACAAACCAAGTCACTCACCAGGCCTTCAGACCCTATCCAAGATATATATATATATATATATATATATATATATATATATATATATATATATATGATTTAAATAAAAAAGAAACAAACACACATTTGTTGAGGTAAATGCATTAATGCAAAGATACGCAGAGGCAAAAGATTGAAGAAGAAGAAGAGGAACAACAACGACGCCGACAACAACAAAAGAAGAAGACACAGCTGCAAGTGAAACGTTAAAATACCTTGCTAGTGCACATTATCCGTTATTTTGCCGTTTAATGTTCACTGGAAAAACAACAACAACAAGACTTAGAGAATACCAGACAGTGACATTCCAACCTGCCACGGTACAGCGCCAGACACAGATGTTGGGTCTACGACGTTCATGTTTGTGTGGTGGGGAGCGGTGGGTGAAACAGTCTACGTCCATGTGTGTGTGATGGGGAGCGGTGGGGGAAACAGTCTACGTCCATGTGTGTGTGATGGGGAGCGGCGGGGAAAAGTCTACGTTTATGTGTGTGTGCTGGGGAATGGTGGGGGAAACAGTCTACAGTGTCATAAACAGGAACATTACAACTGATGTATCAAAGGAAAAACCGTGTCATGTCATAAACAGGAACATCACAACTGTCGTCTCCAAGGAAACAGTGTCATGCCATGAACAGGAACATCACAACTGATGTCTCACAGGAAACAAAGTGTCATGCCATAAACAGGAACATCACAACTGATGTCTCACAGGAAACACAGTGTCATATCATAAACAGGAACATCACAACTGCTGTCTCACAGGAAACAGTGTCATATCATAAACAGGAACATCACAACTGCTGTCTCACAGGAAACACAGTGTCATATCATAAACAGAAACATCACAACTGCTGTCTCACAGGAAACAAAGTGTCATATCATAAACAGGAGCATCACAACTGGTGTTTCATAGAAACACAGTGTCATATCATAAACAGGAACATCACAACTGGTGTCTCACAGGAAACAAAGTGTCGTAACATAAACAGGGACACCACAACTGGCGTCTCACAGGAAACGATGTGTCATAAACAGGAACATCACAACTGATATCTCACGTGAAACACATTGTCGTGCCATAAACAGGACCCCCACCCCAACTGGTGTCTCACAGGAAACAAAGTGTGATGTCATGAACAGGAACATCACAACTGATGTTTCAAGGGAAACAAAGTGTGATGTCGTAAACAGGAATCTCACAACTGATGTTTCAAAGGAAACAAAGTGGTATGTCGTGAACAGGAATCTCACAAACTGGTATCTCACAGGAAACAAAGAGGGATGTCATAAATACTGAATTTTTTTTAAAAAGGTCACACACGTAAAATGATAAATGTTGCATGTTTGTATGAGTGTGTATGTGTACGTGCCTGAAATCTGATTGAATGACAAAGGAAACAAATGATGAGCGCCCAGTGGCAGCCGTCAGTCGGCTCTATCCAGGTAGTCAGCCTGTGGTGTAAAGGACCCCGTGTTTGTAAAGCGCTTAGAGCTTAGTCTCCGACCGAGGATAGGCGCTATATAAGTATCCATATCAATCAATCAATCAATCAAAGAAGCATCAAAAATTACTTGGCGTCAAAGGTTCCCAGGAGTTATGATTGGACTTTCTCCTCTTTCCACATTCATTTAACACTGTAACTGAGTAGCTCGGGTTAATCAAAATCTAAGAATGCAAACGATGAGAAACAACGAAACGAAATAAATCAAATTATCGGCGGCGTGTAGACCTGCCCCATATATATCTCCCCGACAACAATACTCACAACCTCTCTGATCTGACTTGGATTTCCACTGTCATGCCCACCTTTAACAGTAAAAGGCATCGAACAACGCCACCTCTTCCGGCTGTATCAGTCACTCGTTCTCAGTGTGATCGACTTCGGACTTAATTGGGCCTAACAACACTGTCTCAAAGCAGCCTCCTAAAATAAGAAAAAGTTCAAAATGAAGCTATGAGGCTGAACAACAAAAGACACCCTTACGGAGACCACACACTTTGGGTTGAATTTGATGAGTGGTCAAAAAGCAAGAGAGAAACGGAATCAGATGGAATGCTCAGCTGAGGGGGCGGACAAACTGAATGCATTCATGCACGGTTTGACCGTCACGGTTTAAGCGGACAAACTGACTGCATTCTATGCACGGTTTGACCGTCACGGTTTAAGCGGACAAACTGAATGCATTCTGTGCACGGTTTGACCATCACGGTTTAAGCGGACAAACTGAATGCATTATGTGAACGGTTTAAGCGGACAAACTGAATGCGTTGTGTGCACGGTTTGACCGTCACGGTTTCAGTGACAACAGAAAAGTGCTGACTGACTTCCTTTCCAAGGTCTCCTCAGATCAACAAGGGGAAGGAATAGTTGTCTCTGAGGACGACGTTCTCAAACAATTGAAAAGAGTGAAAAGAAACAAAGCAGCTGAAACTGAAACTGAACCATAAACAACATTTCAATTCTATTTTGATTATGCATCTTTATCTGTTTGCTTATCTATCTTATTTAATCTTAGTTTGTTTTATTATTAATCTCATCAATACTTATTGATTCATTCTTTCTTTTCTTTTAACTCACTTGAGGACTTATCCATTTCAGTACTGATGTATCTTATTTCACTTTCTCCCCGTCATCCGAGTGGCTGACGAAGCGCGTTACGTTGCCGGTCAGGCATCTGCTTGACAGGTATGGTGTAGCGTTTCTGGACTTGTCCGAACCATAGACACCAGAATGAGGTATGTCCGAACCATAGACACCAGAGTGAGGCATGTCCGAACCACAGACACCAGAATGAGGTATGTCCGAGCCATACACACCAGAATGAGGTATGTCCGAACCATAGGCACCAGAATGAGGCATGTCCGAACCATACACACCAGAATGAGGTATGTCCGAACGCATTCAAGTTGACGCCTCCTTTAATTGAGTAGCTGAACTGAACGAACAGTCCCTCAGTGAAGACCATCCTACGGGCCCGAAAAGTTGGCACTTTGCATCAAATCGAGTCTTATCTAACAAGCCAAAGGCGGTTTGTTTGTTTTTAGTTGGGTTTTTTGTTTTTGTTTTTGTTTTTCTTTTGTTTTCAGTTGTTGTTGGTTTTTTTGTTTGTTTTGTTTTGTTGTTGTTGTTTGTTGTTGTTGTTTTATATGCATCGTTTCTCCATCAAACTCGGTGGTCTTTTGTTCGGGGCGCCGGTGCTGGTCAGTGCGTGTGTGTGAGTGCGGCGCTCGCGCACGTGTGTGTGTGTGTGTGTGTGTGTGTGTGTGTGTCTTATTTTGAATCATTAAGACTGCGAAGTCAGTCTCCGCATCGATCCAAACCAATGCAGAGACCTTGCGCAATAGCGTGAAGGAGAAGGCGGCCACTATTTCGCTCTGCAAAATATTATACGTTTTCAGTGAATATTTTGGCCAGTGGTCTCCGATTCTTGGAAAAAGAGTGCGCTTTGCAAGTTGATTGTAACAGGCACTTTACTGGTGAAAAAATGTCCTGTTCTTGGAGGACTTTTCACAAGATGTTGGAGTGTCAGTGACTGAGTTCACTGAGCTCCTCGACATTGGTTCTTGCACGCTCACTTTCACTTTGGAACACTACCAGACCTGACCACTATTGTTTCTTCTGCACGTTTTTTTTCTTTTTTTTTTCTATTGTTTATGTTGACATTAACAAGGTAAGCAAATATTTTTGTTACTCTTCCACCTTATTGTTTTCACAGATTTTCGAGAAATGCCTCCACCAAATCAAAAACCTCTCATCGAAGAGGTTCGCAAACCACCACGCTCGCCATTGACGAATGACTCGCCATTTAGAACCCCAAATAAAACACAAGAAAGACTGGGTCGCTTTGGACGAAAGAGGAGAAATGGAAAGAAGGAAATGTAGTGTGGCACTGGTGGGTTTGAAAGAAAGCGATGGGGATACACAGACACAGAGAGAGAAAGATGATACCACAAACCTGAAAATCATACTGACAAAAATCGACCCAGTATTGCACCCCGAACGCGGAGTATGGCTGCCTTCATGGCGGGGTAAAAACGATTGTACACGTAAAAGCCCACTCGTATCTCTCGTGGAGTGATGGCCTAGAGGTAACGCGTCCGCCTAGGAAGCGAGAGAATCTGAGCGCGCTGGTTCGAATCACGGCTCAGCCGCCGATAATTTCTCCCCCTCCACTAGATCTTGAGTAGTGGTCTGGACGTTAGTCATTCGGATGAGACGATAAACCGAGGTACCGTGTGCAGCATGCATTTAGCGCACGTAAAAGAACCCACGGCAACAAAAGGGTTGTTCCTGGCAAAATTCTGTAGAAAAATCCACTTCGATAGGAAAAACAAATAAAACTCACGCAGGAAAAGAAAAAGAAAGGGTGGCGCTGTAGTGTAACGACGCGCTTTCCCTGGGGAGAGCAGCCCGAATTTAACACAGAGAAACGAAGAAGAAACAGAAGCAGACCCAGTATTGACCAAAACAGAAATCCTTGATATCACAAGATTGGGACGCAGACAAGACCGACCTAGACTCTTGAAATTCAAAGTAAAAGACGAAGAGACCAAAGACAAAATATTAAAGAACTGTCACAAACTGAACAAAGATAAGACAAGACAAGAAGAAAGACTCTAAATCAACCCAGACTATACCCTCCTTGAAGAGGCAGAAACACAAAGAGCTAAGGCAGACAATGAAAGACTGTATCGCAGCAGGAGAAACTGACCTTATGATCAGAAATGGTCGGATTGTTGAGAGACTGTTGAACATCGCTGGTGGAAGGGATGGATTTAAGGATGGAGTCTCCCGTCGGACCGACGGATGAGTAGGCAGGCAGGTTTATCTGTCGGTGTGTGTCCTCATATGGGAAAAGAGGCCGATTCTGGATGCGCAGTACTTCCCACATGTGTTGCAAGGGAAAACGTCTCCAGAAGTTGAGCCCTGCTTCCTTCGCTCACGCTTCTCCTTAATGGCCAGCGTTCTCTTGTTTTCAAACGTCTTTATGCCACTAGAGCACAGCATCCTCCAGCGAGAGGGGTCAAGGACATCAGTTTCCCAGGAAGCGATGTCTATGTCACAGGCTTTGATGTTTGTCTTAAAGGTGTCCTTGAAGCGTTTGCAGGGTCTTCGAAGTTCGCGGGGGCCTTCCTTCAGCTGGCCATACAGTAGCATCTTCGGGATCCTGCTGTCTGTCATGCGGACAACGTGTCCTGTCCAGCGTGGCTGGCACCGAATCAGCAGGCTTTCGATGCTGGGCAGGCCGCTCCTCTCTAGGACCTGGAGGTTGGAGACCCTGTCTTGCCACTTTATGCCGAAGATCTTTTGTAGGCTTTTCTGGTGAAACTGCTCAAGTTGTTGAATGTCACGGCGATACGTCGTCCATGTTTCACAGCAGTACAACAAGGTGGTCAGCACAACAGCTTTGTAGGTTTTGATTTTGGTGCTGAGCCTGATGCCTTTGTTGTTCCACAGCCTGTTGTTGGGTCTTCCAAAGGCGGAGCTGGCCTTGGCGATGCACAGCGTCACTTCTGTATCAAGGGCTCCGTTGCTGCATAGGGTCTGCCCAGGTAGCAAAACTTGTCGACAGACTTGATCTCTGTGTCATCGATCTTGATTGCAGGTGGGGGGTGGGGGTGGGGGGAGGCACTGGCATTCTGTGAGCTAGCTGGTTGGTACATGGACTCGGTCTTGCTGAGGCTGATGGTGAGCCCAAAGTGCCTGCAGGAGGTTGAGAACCTGTCCATAATGAACTGCATATCCTCATGGGTGTGTGTAGCAAGTGCGCAGTCATCAGCGAAGAGGAACTCTCTCAACCGGCAGTGCCTCAAACACCCTGGACCTGGCGTGGAGTCACCGCAAGTTGAAAAGTTTGCCATCTGTGCGAAACTGAATGTAGATGCCCCGGTCACAGTCTTGGAAGGCGTCAATCAGCATGGCAGAGAAGAGAACTGAGAACAGTATGGGTGCTAGGACGCAGCCCTGCTTCACTCCATTTACCACAGGGAACGGATCCGACATGTCAGTATTTTCCTGTACTCTCGCCTGCATGCCATAGTGGAATGACGCAATCAGCTGGATTAGGCTCTCAGGGCAGCCGAACTTTTGGAGGATCTTCCACAGACCACGGCGGTTCACCATGTCGAAGGCCTTAGTCAGGTCTACAAAGACCATGTAGAGCTCCTTGTTCTGCTCACGGCACTTCTCTTGCATCTGACGTACGGCAAAAACCATGTCACATGTTCCCATGCATGAGCGGAAGCCGCACTGTGCTTCAGGGATGACTGTGTTGGAGACATGGTCAACCAGTCTGTGACTGTTGACTCTCGGCCCATACACAGGTCTTCATGTCGTGATCATCAGTAGCGGACTGGGGCTCTTCGGACCTTCTCTCCCACCAGGTGTTCTTCATCTCACGCAGCCTCTTCTGTACGAGTTGCTTGGTTTGCAAGAACTGGTTCTTCTTCCTCTGGCAGTCTTTATCGGAAATGTTGTCCTGATGCCGTATATGCAGTGTGTTCAGGAGCTTGGAGATTCCAGAGTCGTTCTCGTCAAACCAGTCTTTGTGGCTCCTCTGTATAAAGCCGAGTGTGTCAGCTGCTGCTGTGTACACAGCATCTCTAAAGGTGCTCTACTCCATACCTCTTCTACATCAGTCGATGCAGGAGTTTCTTGGAGAGCTGCTTGGATTTGCTGCTGCAGCACGTCCTTGGTGATAGGGAGGGGGTGGATGTTCAGCTTCGTAGGGGGTTTCTGCCTGGCTGGTTGGAGCTTGCGTGCAAGTCTGATGTTCATCTTCTTCTTCTTCCATTCTTCTTCTTCTATTAATGTACAGCGGTCATAACTTTGACCATTATTAACATTTTTGCAAGTGCAAGTGCAAGTGTGTGCTCTTAGCCAGAATTTCGTACTCATAGTCCTTATCCGTATGCCTTTAATCATTAGTTGGAGAAAAAAAAATAGTGAAGGACCTAGTGGGGGGTGGTGGGGGGGGGGGGGGGGGGGGGGGGGGGGGGGGGGGGGGGGGGGGTACTGTGCCTGGAGGGCCCTCAATGCCCTTAAGCAGAAGGCGTTGCAGGAGGGGGCCTCGACAACATCAGCTGGGAGGGAGTTCCAGTCAACAACGGTCCTCGGAAAGAAAGAATACTTTCTGTAGTCAGTACGACATCGGATTCTTTGTAGTTGTTGGTTGTGGTTGCTGCGACGATCACTTTGAGGCTGTCGCTTGAGGTCGGCGAAGGAGACGCAAGCTTGATCGTTGAGGATCTTGTGGAGCATTGCGAGTCTGGCGCAGCGACGTCGTTGTTCGAGCACGGGCCATTCAAGATACGTCAGCATGTCTGTAACACTGGAAGTGTTGCGGTAGCGGTTGGTGACGAATCTGGCTGCCCGGTCGCTGGACCTTCTCAAGGATTGTGATGAGCTTGTTGGAGTTTGGGTCCCAGTACAGTGCAGGCATACTCCCCAATTGGACGAACCATTGCTTTGTAGGCCAGCTCTTTGGTACGGCTGGAGCACACCTTCAAGTTCCTTCTCAAGAAGCCCAGTGTCTTGTTGGCCTTAGCGCAGATGTTCTCGATGTGCTGAGTGAAGTCCAGCTTAGCCTCCAGCATGACCCCGAGGTACTTTGTGGACTGAGGTGACTCTCTCCACTGAGTGTCCAGTGGCAGTGGAGGGTGTAGCTGGAGAGAAGAGGAGAGTGGCTTCGAGTGAAGGGCAGCACACTGCACTTGTCTGGGTGGAAGACCATGTCCCATTCTCTCTCCCATTGTTCCAGGCGTTGGAGGTCCTCCTGAAGCTTGGCTGCCGGGGTCTTCTGCACAAGTGATAAGCCTGTAGACTGCTGTATCCGAGTCAGCAAAATGTCTTGATGGAGAGGAAATCTTGGAGGAAAGGTCGTTTATGTAACACAGGAAGAGGCAGCCTGGGGTCCCAGAACGGAGCCCTGGGGGACGCCGGTCTTCACGTCGATATAGCTGGATCGGGTACCATCTTCTTCTTCTTCTGCGTTCGTGGGCTGCAACTCCCACGTTCACTCGTACGCACACGAGTGGGCTTTTACGTGTATGACCATTTTTACCCCGCCATGCAGGCAGCCATACTCCGTTTTCGGGGGTGTGCATGCTGGGTATACCCATCAACCACGACGGACTGCGTGCGGCCGCTGAGGAAATTTGCGAAGAAGCGGTTGCTGTTCCTCGTATGCCGTAGTGGTTGAGTTTGCTGCGTACCAGGCGATGGTCCGATCAACAGGCTGCTCCTCTCCTGAGCAAATGTACCGTGGCAACTCAAATCAACATTATTTGTTAGACTGGGGAAAAAAAAAAAGAAAAAAAGAAAAAGCCGAAAGGCTTACAAACGTCCCAAAAACTGAACTGAACTGAATAGCAGACGATTTTGTTTTTGACGTCATTGTTTTCTGTGAGGTTAGTCGGTGAACAGTAAAGCTTGCTTTCTGCAAAAACTGATGAGGTAACCGGCACACTGCAGCCATATTGGATTAGAGAGCTTCCGGGCCTGCGCATATTATTATCACCTTCTTCAGTTCCTCGGCGAATGGTATGTGTGTGTATTATGCCCTGTTCGGTATTTTTGCATTATGAGATTACCTTTCTAACAGTCATTTTTACTGCGTTTCAGATTGGTTTAATTTGCTCAGCCTTCTTCAAAAATAATGTTTGCACGTGGTCGTCTGCAACATAGACGTTCATGGGCGTTTGACCGACATTGCGACTTTGGCACTGTCGCCGGCACTCTATTGCGTATGAACCTGTTTAAATATTGTCGTGGAGTATTGCTGGATCTAATTCTGCCTTTAACATCGGCCCTCTATCGTTCTATCTGACTTATGCTCTTGTTAAAGGCTTCGAAAGTTGTTAATGTTATGCCCAAGCTTATTCAAACAAAACATGGACTATGATGGACATCATATCTGTGGAACTGAACGGAGCACTCAAAATCCTCTCAAGGCCCAGTCCAAGTCCAGTCCACACAAAGTAGCAGGGCCAGACGAGATACCAGCAAGTGTACGAAGAATGTGCAGATCAGACACCACTGTTCACGCTGATATTTAACAATACTTTATCTGGAATGTGCCCCTAAAAGACTGGAAACGTCAATCACTCAGCATGTCAGAAGTCCACAAGAAGGGTGACAAAAACTGTTAAGATCCGGGAATACTTAATTTCTATACAAGATGATGAAGGGATTCAGATTCTGATTCTGAACACATGGTTGCCAGCAACATCATGTGGTCTCCAGATCATCACAGCATTCTAACAGACTGCACAGTCCTCAGCTAGCACTGTAGTAGCAGCTGTCGTAAGGGTAGTGCCACAGGGTACTGTTCTAGGCCCCCTCCTCTTTCTCAAATTTATCAACAACCTCCCAGACCAGCTCAAGTCAAGAACCATAATGTTTGCAGATGACTGCATAGTCTATAGCAAGATCTGCCGTAATGACCAATGCAGACTACTTCATGAGGATTTGATCACCCTAGCCAAATGGGAAGAAATTTCCAGCATGTAGTTCCAACCGCAAAAATGCAACTAACTTGCTTGCGATCTAGGAAGCCTGTGAGTGTGAGTTATGGTTACCATCTAGAGGGGCACACCCTGGCCAAAACATTGGTTACCTACCTTGTTGACCTCAACAAAGAACTGAGCAGGAATTTCCACATGCATAAAAAAAAGATGGCCAACAATATGTTAGGATTCCTCTGGAGAAATCTTATGACTTAAAGCAGAGAAACGAAAATGAATGCCTACTACACCCTACTATGTCCCCTTTGAATACTGCACAGTCTGGAATCTTCACACCAAGGATATGACCAAGAAGCTAGAGACCATTCAGAGAAGAACAGCGAGATATGTCACCAAAAGCTACATCACCACAGAACAGTACCTTCTCCCTGGCACCATTTGAACTCAGTGTAACCACTGAGACAAGTTGCTATAAAACAAAAACAAAAAAACCCCAACAGATCTATAGTATACAAACACAGCTTTTTCCCAACAACTCTTCCAGCCAGGAATTTCCTGCAAGCATCAGTTGCTGAGACCCCCTAACTCCTTGGTATTCTTCAAGGGGAAGCTTAGCACCCTAACTTTCTAACCCTTTTGATTAGAGACAAGAGATCATGGTAAATGACAGGATAGTGCTGATTCCTGGGGAGCACTGCCTAGATACTGTGAAATAAAGATCCATGTTCTACCCCAGATTCTCTTCCTTTCTCAGTCTTTCTCTCCTTTTATTTCTTCTTTAAAGTGCTGTGCATACCCAAGTCACTTAAATCTTTAAACAAGACAGCATGAGTAGAAGATTTAAGATCACTTATATTTGGCCAAAGTATCAACTTCAGTGAGCCCGATGTGAGTCATTTTAACATACCTGTGTGTGTGTGTGTGTGTGTGTGTGGTTAGAATGTAAAAGTTTCAAAAGTTGTTATACTAATTAACAATCAGTTATGTAGTGAGCCTGATGTGAGTCATTTTAACATACCTCTGTGTGTGTGTGTGTAATGGTTTTGAAAGTTGTAATGCCATTTAACAACATCAATTACATTTGGCCAAAGGATCAACTTCCATAAGCCTCATGCGTGTCATTGCATGGATTCACATAGCTTTGTGTGTGTGTGTGGTTGGAATGCGTGTGTTTTTGGTGGGTTTTTTTTTCCCTAACGAAAGTTGTTGAGCATGTCATCATGGCTGCCAGGGTGTACAATACAGAAAAAGTGGCTAGAATCCTTGATTTTTTCAATGTCAACAATAGCAACTATGAAAACATAGAAAACAAAAGTAATGTAGCTTTTCATCAGCTGAAGTGATTCTGGTTATTCTGATGATGATTACATGCTAAGAAGCTAAGTTTTTTTGGTTTTTGTTGTTTTGTTTGTTTGTTTGTTTTTTTTTTGGGGGGGGGGGGGGGGAGGTTGTGGGGTTTTTTTGTGAGTGCGGACCCCTTGCATAAGTGACAGAATAATCAACTAGCTGATTGTGGTTGCTGCCAAGGAAGAAGAAGTACATCTCCATGTAGGGTGCGGGGTCATGTTGGAAGTGGGTGTCATAAAAAAACCCCATTATTTTAGCTTGAAACCTTCATTTTCTATAAAACGCTCCAGAAGACAGCTTCAAGCTTAAATATTGTTTATAAAGAGCAGTTGTGTAGTGATATTGTGTGAAAGTGTTCATGGTTGTGTGGGTGGGAGGTGTGGTTGGATGTTTATGTACAGTATTTAAATGTTTGGATCAATATGATTGATACTAATGATGGTAAAGAAAAAAACAAAATTGCACTTGGGTGTTGTATCTGATACATTTGCAAATATTTTAGCGCCTATCCACCCATAAAATACAGTCATGAATTTTCCTCTCTATTTTTTTTGCCAAAAAAAAAAAAAAAAAAAAAAATCTGAAAAATTTAGTTATCTTCCTTTTATTGGTAGTTATCTCGTCCTCATCATATCAACATTGAACATATGATGATTATATTTTATACATTCATCTTTCTTTAAAAATGATTCTTTTTTTTTTTCTTTTTTTTTCAAAAATTACAATTCGTTTCAAGTCAAAGGGTTTAGGAACCATATATATTTCTTTTCTGAGTTGCCTTCAGACACAGTCATTTCAGAGTTTTGTAATGGTGAACACACGAGACAGTCGCTTCGCCAATAGCTTTTCCCCCAAAGCAGTCAGTGTCCTGTCTCTCGAACAAATCCAGTGTGATAAATAGAATTGTGCAACCAACAACCATCTACCGAAAGATCTAGTCATCTGCCACATCCACATGTAATATGCAGCTTCTGTTCAAACATGTGTGTGTGTGTGCAGTGCGTGCATGTGTGAATATGCACAAGTTTTTATATTGATATGCACTTGTATGTATCCTAATTTCTACTGTATCTGTGTTTGTGTATGATTTTCGATTTATACTTGTATCTTGTTATGTACTATCCCCCCCAATATTCCTTGTGACCCCGGTACACTTGGTAATAAAGACATATTCTAAGATAGTAGACCATCAACTTGATGAAGTTCCTGAAGGGCAGAGAGACAGAGAAAGAAAGAAACAACAAACATGTTTTCACTGCAAGTGTAAACACAGTCTGACAACTGATCCATTATGATCACAGCACACCTCTCTCCCACATCCCTCTCTGTCGGTCTCTTTGTCTGTCTGTCTGTGTCACTCTGTTTTTCTGTCTGTCTATCTGTCTCTCTGTGCTTTGTGGCAGGACAGACCAACAGTGTTGTAAACTGGTATTGAAGAAACCTTTGTTGAGACCATGGATGACTGCTTTCTTCTAGAACACGAAGAATTGAGAAGACAAAGTACAGTACGCGAGAGCCAGTTACCATGAACCAGTACCCAGGATTTGTACCCATGGTGGTACCACAGCCATACATGGTTGCCATGCCAACGGCGATTCCGATGTCAGGGGCTGTGGGGCCAGGCCTCCCTGCTCTGCCTCAGGTATGCTTTCAGTGTTTCACCATCACTTTCACCAGTTGATCCTTTCACCATCACTTTCACTATCACTTTAGTTTCACCATCACTTTCAGTTTCACTATCACTTTAGTTTCACCATCACTTTCAGTTTCACCATCACTTTCACCAGTAGATATTTTCACAATCACTGTCACTTTAGTTTTACCATCACTTTCAGTTTCACCATCACTTTCACTATCACTTTCAGTTTCACCATCACTTTCACTATCACTTTAGTTTCACCATCACTTTCAGTTTCACCATCACTTTCACCAGTTGATATTTTCACAATCACTTTCACTTTAGTTTTACCATCACTTTCATTTTCACCATCACTTTCACTGTCACTTTAGTTTCACCATCACTTCCATTTTCACCATCACTTTTCAGCAGTTGATATTTTCACAATCACTGTCACTTTAGTTTTACCATCACTTTCAGTTTAACCATCACTTTCACTGTCACTTTAGTTTCACCATCACTTTCACCATCACTTTCACCAATTGATACTTTCACCATCACTGTCACTTTAGTTTCACCATCACTTTCGTTTCACCATCGCTTTCACCAATTGATACTTTCACCATCATTTTCACTATCACTTTAGTTTGACCATCACTTTCACCATCACTTTCACCAATTGATAATTTCACCTTCACTTTCACTATCACTTTAGTTTCACCATCACTTTCAGTTTCACCATTGCTTTCACCAATTGATATTTTCACTTCACTGTCACTTTAGTTTTACCATCACTTTCACCATCGCTTTTAATACTTTCACCATCACTGTCACTTTAGTTTTACCATCACTTTCATCACTTTCACCATCACTTAAGTTTTACCATCACTTTTACCATCGCTTAAGTTTTACCATCGCTTTCACCAATTGATAATTTCACCATCACTTTAACTGTCACTTTAGTTTCACCATTACTTTCGTTTTCACCACCACTTTCAGCAGTTGATACTTTCACCATCGTTGTCACTTTAGTTTCACCATCACTTTCATGATAACTTTCACCATCGCTTTCACCAATTGATACTTTCACCATCACTTTAGTTTGACCATCACTTTCACCATTACTTTCATCATCACTTTTTTTTTCTCTGCTTTACTCAAACTAGACAAAAGATTAAGAGCATATATATGGATATAATCATGCTGCCCTGGACATGCAGGTGTTTAGCCTTTCTAAGGGAAATGAGCGAGCTGACAGGCTTGCCTGTAGTGCAACAATGAGCCATCTGCATCAGGGAACATCTGAAATCCTAAGTAAAGTAAAAGAGTACCTCAAAAACCAGGTACAAGGCCATCACACCATTGATTGCATCACAGAAAGAAAGATAGACTTAGAGGGAGCAGCGGTAAGTCTGGCATATAAATTGAAAGGTCAAGCATCATCCTTTGCTAATGAAATGAATATTGGCATCATTTCCAAAACAGCACTGTTGATTTCTTAAAAATGGAATAGGCTCTCTCTAGGCTTTCCCAAATAACAGGTCTTTTCCCATACCTAAATAAGTATATTTATATTTAAATTTATGGTGGTTTTTTTTTTTTTTAATTATTCATTGATTCATAGTCTTACACTCAGAGAGAGAGAGAGAGAGATGACACTCCTATGATTCCAAGAGTGAACTAGTGTGTTACTGTTAATGACAATATGCCAGTTAGTTTAGTGTTGTAGTTAATGACTGAGTACCAAGAACAGAAGTAAGGTGTGTGTGTTACTGTTAATGACAATATACCAGTTCAGTTTAGTGTTGTAGTTAATGACTGAGTACCAAGAACAGAAGTAAGGTGTGTGTGTGTGTGTTACTGTTAATGACAATATACCAGTTCAGTTTAGTGTTGTAGTTAATGACTGAGTACCAAGAACAGAAGTAAGGTGTGTGTGTTACTGTTAATGACAATATACCAGTTCAGTTTAGTGTTGTAGTTAATGACTGTGTACCAAGAACAGAAGTAAGGTGTGTATGCTAATGGCAGTATACCAGTTAAGTCTGGCTTGCAGCCATTTCACCACCTCACATAGTGATTAGTGGTACCAGTAACATAATGACTTAGTGAGGCCAGTTATATAGTGATTTCATGGTACAAGAAACATGAGTTAGGAACTTAGTGAGGCCAGTTATAAAGTAACTTAGTGATTACAGTACTTCACTTAATGATACCAGTAATATAGTGACTTAGTGATACCACTAATGTCGTACCTAGCAATATGGTGACTTAATGATACCACTAATGAAGTAAATAAATTAAAGTTATATTGGTAATCTGTAATGTAAGATAAGATAAGAATAACTTTATTATCTCCAACTACAGAAATTTGGTCAGGTGCATTATCACAACATAGACAAGTAAACAACATGGGGACCATAACTGTAAAAGTCAACAACAGCTTTTATGAATATAATGAAGACTCAAATGTAAAAATATCACATTCACTGTTTCATACATTAATCTGCATATTGCAGGTATTGCGGGTTATAACTAGTATTCTTAATGTAAAAACAGAAAGAATTAAGAAACATTATTTTGAATATAATTTTGAGCATAGCCTACTATATTGCACATTTATTATAATAGATAAGAATAAAGATAAATTGCATCAGGTGCGGAAAAACACAACCAGGTAATCAGCACACGCCCACACCCACACACACCCCACCCACTACACACACACAGATTACTTGATTAAACAGGAGTAATAAACATATATTCTCAAATAAAAGCATTTCACATATTCACTTTGAAAACATTGCAATTAATTATTACATCATAATGATTAACAGAAATATATTTAGAATATGAATGTTAACATTAGGCATATGATATTGTACATTCATCCTGCATATTGCACATTATTCATCCTACATATTGCACATTCATAACAACCATTTGTCATGGTTTTTAAGCTCAGTAAACACCCACACCCACACAACTACAACAAAGTACAACCTGTCATGCACAGACTTTCGCATGTCTCATATGAGAGAGCGCGCGCACGCACACACATACACACACACACACACACCACACACCACACACACACACACACACACACACACACACACACACACACACACACACACTCGCATGCACACACACACGCACACATAGTTCTCAAGAATTTAAAAGGTGGATTGAATGTGGAATAAAAGTCTTCAGAGCTCTGGATTTCAACTCTGTAGCGTCGTCCTGATGGCAGTAGCTCATAGTACTTTACTAAACTATGAGTGTCATCAGTTGCTATCTGCCTGCTTTTCTTAACCACTCGCTTCTTATACAGCTCTTGCATACTAGCTTGTTTCACTCCCCAATTTTACTACACACACTCGTGACATCATTCAAAACAGGCTTACTCATCACTCCCAAACTTCCATACCGGCACAAAAATGAAACTGTGACTGTGAGCATGGACTTAATACAACATTGATAGTAACTTTGAAGAATATTTGAATTTATACCAGTATTTTAAAGTTTCTGTAAACGAAAAATTCTAGATTGGCATTTCTTATGAATGGAATCAACATTTCTGTCAAAAGTCAGCTTATTGTCCAAGATGGTCCCAAAATATCTTCATTCATTGACCCTCTCCACTGTCTGACCATCTATAACAAGGTTAGCTACAGGCAAGAGGTCTTTCCGAAAATCTATTAACATTTCTTTTGTTTTCAATACATTGAGATCCAGATTCTGAGATTGTTTTCCTCGCACCAGTAACAGAACTTTTTAATTTCACTAAAGTAAATAGTAAATAAAATCAGAGTTGGACAGATCTTCAATAGCTGAGTCATCAGAATATTTTATGACAGGAGTTTCCTCTGTGTCTCTGCAGTCATTTGCGTACAGTGTCAGTAGGACAGGGGACAGCACTGTACCTTGTGCACCAGTAGAAGTAGAGTTTAGAGAAGATTGGGCAGAATGAAAACGGACAGACTGAGTTCTATCGAGAAGAAAACTTACTATCCGTATGGCGCCATGTGCTTGGGGGGAAACTTGACCAAACACGACAAATACCGGTTGGAAAAAGTCATTAGGAAAGCGGGTGGGGTGGTGGGTAAAAGACAAGACACTTTTAGCGGCATCTACAAAAGTACAATAGAAAACTGACTGACAGACTGAAAACAATTTTGACAGACGAAACAGACCCACTGCTTGATGTCATTAATAGTCGACGATTGAACAGAAGTGGCAGGTTCATAGCTCCACACGCAAGAACATCTCGTTACATTAGCTCTTTCATTCCTTCAGTTATTCGTGCACACAATCAAAGCATGCAGTACACTCACTTATAAGTTATAGGACTGTGACACTAACCTCCCCCACCCCCCCTTCCAGCACCACCTGAACTCTAAAGTAGGTGAGTGCCTGGGCGCAGACATTTTGTGTGGGACTGTGTGGCTTAGCACAGGCAAGCGTTACTTTGTGTGTACGTGCTTGTGATTTAATGGATTTCATGCATCTTAATGTTAGTTTACTGATTTTATTGGCATGATACATTGTGAGAGGGTGCGGGCGCACAAGCGTTCATGCATGTGTGTGTGTGTGTGCATTTTACTTATAAATATGATTTATTTGATGGATGTTTTAATATGCTGGATGTTGTTGTTGTTTTTTACATTGTTGTGCAATACGTTATTGTCTTAACATGTGCGTGTGTGTGTGTGTGTGTGTGTGTGCATTTTACATTTATATATGATCTATTTGTTGGATTTTTTTTTAACAATGTTGTACACTACTTTGCATGTGTGGGGGTGAGGGTGAGAGTTAAATATTTATATTTTATTTGCTGTATGTTTTCTATTGGTATACATTGTTGTGCAATATTTTATTGTCTTAATGTGTGTGTGTGAGGGGGGGTGGTGGTGGGGGGGGGGGGTTGTTTTAGTCAGATACTGAGAGTTTTTATCTGACGTGTTTTAGTGTATATGTATGGTACATATGTTCATTTTTATGTTGGTGTCTACAACGAGCCTGTGATTGCACATGTTAATTTCCATGTGGATTAATAAAGTGTTTTTGAATTGAATTGAAAACGCTTCGGATCAACATCCAAGCCTAGCAGTTTGAGGGCAAGGAGATGAGGTTGTATTGTGTTAAAAGCAGAAGAGAAATCAACAAAAAGGATACGAACAATAGATCCTCAATATACTCGACTGGACTTATTGATAGTAGATACCACTTATGTAGTAACTTAGTGATACCAGTAAATTAAGTAATATAGTGACTTAGTGATACCACAAATGTAGTAACTTAGTGATACCACTACCAGTATGTTAACAACAATATACCAGTTGCACCAGTTCAGTTTGGCTGACAGGGATTACTGGTACAATGATTTAGTGATAGCAGTGATATAGTTATACTTATAGCAGTACTGTGTGTTAAAGACAATGCATCAGTTCAGTTTGGCTGGCAGGGCCTTCACCCCCAGGTGGCAGCGGCCCACGTAGCAGGAGCCCCGGTGGTGACGTCGTCAGTGGTGACAGCTCCGGGCATGGCCTCAGCCGTGCGTGCCGCCCAGCTGTCTCAGGGCGTGGGACAGCTCCCTCAGGGCATGGGCCAGCTGGCCGCTCAGGGCATGGGCCACTTGGCCGCTCAGGGCATGGGCCAACACTTGGGCATGGCCGGCATGCCGGGCATGGGCCAGGCCCCACACCAAGGACCCATGGCCCTGCCCACAGCCAAGGTGGTGCCTCAGGCTCTGGCTGGCGCTATCGACTCCAGGAAGAGGCCTTGGGGGAGTGGGGACATGGACAAGGGCAAGGGGTATGTCTCTCTTTTGTTTAGATACTCGAGAAGTGTTGGGCAAAGGGTAAAGGGTACGTCTCTCTTCTGTCTGTTGAGAAACTCTTCAGTGTTGAGCAAAAGGTACGTCTGTCTTATGTCTGTTGTGAAACTCTTCAGTGTTGGGGAAAGAGGGTATGTCAGTCTTCTGTCTGTTGTGAAACTCTTCAGTGTTGGGGAAAGGGTATGTCTCTCTTATGTCTGTTGTGAAACTCTTCAGTGTTGGGGAAAGGGTATGTCTCTCCTCTGTATGTTCATAAACTTTCTTCAGTGTTAGGGAAAGTTCAGCGTTGGGCAAAGGGTGCATCTCTTTTCTGTCTGTATGGAAAATTTCTTCAGTGTTGGGGAAAGGGTGCATCTCTCTTCTGTCTGTATGGAAACTTTCTTCAGTGTTTCTGTTCATGAAAGGGTGCATCTGTCTTCTGTCTGTTTTGAAACTTTCTTCGGTGTTAGTGAAAGGTTACATCTCTCTTCTGTCTGTTTAGAAACTTTCTTGCATCTCTCTTCTGTCTGTTTAGAAACATTCTTCAGTGTTCAGGAAAGGTTACATCTCTCTTCTGTCTGTTTAGAAACTTTCTTCAGTGTTTGTGAAAGGGTGCATCTCTCTTTTGTCTGTTGAGAAACTTTCTTCGGTGTTGGGGAAAGGGTACATTCTTTTTGTTTAGAAAGATGCTTCAATGTTAGGGAAAGGGTACATCTCTCTTCCTTCTGTTTAGAAAGATGCTTCAGTGTTAGGGAAAAGGTACGTATCTCTTCCTTCTGTTTAGAAAGATGCTTCATTGTCAGGAAAAGGGTAGGTATCTGTTTTCTTTCTGTTTAGAAAGATGCTTCAGTGTTGGGGAAAGGGTAGGTCTCTCTTCTTTCTGTTCAGAAACTTTCTTCAGTGTTCGGGAAAGAGTATGCCTCTCTTCTCTCAGTTTAGAAAGATGGTTCAGTGTTAGTGAAAGGTTGCATCTCTCTTCTTTGTGTTTATGGACCTTGCAGTTGGAATGAACTTCCTCTTTCGCTTCGTCAAGTCTCCACACTCAGCTCTTTCAAGTCTGGCCTTAAAACCCACCTCTTCCCAAAATAGCCTCCCTTCCCTGCCTCTTCCTTGTCTTCAGATTCTCCAGTTTTAGAGTTATGCATGCGTGTGAATGACTGGTGTGAAAGCGCTTTGTTTTGTCTCAGCACAAGATTCAGTGCTATATAAATACAATTATTATTATTATTAAAGATGCTTCAGTGATGAAAGGATAGATTCTTTATGATTAGAAAAATGTTTCAGTGTTAGGGAAAGGGTATGTCTCTCTTCTTTCTGTTTAGAAAGATGCTCTGTGTTTTGCAAAAAATATAAATGAGATTTCAGAACTTAACTACTGTTTCAGTTTAAAATGTTTCATTATGAAATGAGACATATTCCTAGCATGTGGTGTTGTGTTGCTATTTCAGTGGTCGTTTTGATAATCGCTGGCAGTCGAATCCTGAGCAAGACGTGGAAGAATCCAACATTGATGACTCAGTCTGTGTTCTGGACCACTTTAACTCCGACCTGAATTTGGTGATTGACCCTGATGGGTAGGTTTTCCTATTCCTCTTGTGCCTTGTTTGTGTTGTCATTAGCAAAACTTTCTATTTTGAAATTCTATGTCTTCGTTTGTTTGTTTTTCAGTTATATATTGAAAAACTATAAAAGTGAAATGTGCTCCAATTGTACATCAGTTTCTTTTTTTAATTCTGTAATGTCGTGCCACAATGTCACCAAAAACAAAAACATATATGTACATATATATGATACTGTGCCAAAACATGCTCACTGACAGTGTGACATTTGATAAAAAAAATCAATAGTATAATTTTACTTTTGGCTGTTCTAACATGTGAAACTGGAGTGTTTCTTTAGTACATATCTACCCTAAAAAAGATAATCATGTTTCCAGTGTCTAGTCAGGGGCCAATTTTTATTGGTCACTGTAGACATTTGGATGCAACACAGGACACAATGTCAGCTGTAATTCTGCTCTCCTGAGGAAGTACAAGCACCTTTTTTCCTTAGTTTTAAAATACACTTGCACAGAATAAACACCTGGTATGATGAAATTGTACACATACAAATTTTTTCCCCCAAAATATTGTATGAACACTGTCTCATGTTGCATCCGAACATTCAGACAAACACAAGTTTCTATAAAAATATGCATAATAACCTGTTTCAAACCACATTTATTTTATAATCAAATATGTCTTCATCTTGTATCATGTAATAATTAAACCTTTGTCAAATAGGAAAATAGCAGAAATGCATTTGTGCATTTGGATGCAACACAAAGTGAAAGGACACAGTTTGGGGGAGTTAACAGCAAATGAATAAAGAAATAGTAGTTTCTGTAGCGTGTTCCAAACAAAACACACACACACACACACAATTAATGTTGTTATTTATATTTACATTGTTATAGGTTAATACTTGTTGATATGCATATACATATTCTCCTTCCCATGACACCTCATTCAATACACACCACAATCTCTTTAGACCTTTTTCTTATAATATACTTTTCCTCTGATACATAACATGAATATTTTTTTACACTAATATTCACATGCATTCCCTTTCCTTTATCCACTTCTTTACTCCTTTCCGTCTGAAAACACTTATAGTGAATAGACGTTAAACTGAAGATAAATACACACACACACACACACACACACACACACACAATTTGAAATGACTAAGCTTTGGGTGGAGAAACAAAATTATAAAAGGAGCTAATCACTAGAACATACTGAGTCTGACACATGGATCCAGAAGGCAATAATACAGTTCATTTTACTGAGGGTTGGACAGTGGATCAAATATAGCAAAAGTTGCTGAAAGTGCAAGTACAAGGCTGATAAAACAAAATAATCTGTAGGAATGCCTTCGATGCAGTCCGACACACTGAAGATTTTTCATCCCTGTGTTGATTGCAGAGCTCAGCTACAAAATGCGAAAAGTCTGACAAATTGCACATTTGCCATTGCTTTGTTGAGTGCAGTTCATTCAGTTGAATGGACACTCTTCTCATTTCTGCCCTGGATAAGATGTTCCCACGTGGTGCCATCTCTGGGCCTGTCCAGGCAAAAGGGTCCTGGCTGATACTGGACTATGAACTGCACGTGCACATGGCCCTCATTCTGAACCACCTCTAGCACCTGCAACATAACAGTTACACTTAGACTTTATCCTTCTAAATCATCATAAACGCTACCTCTTGAACTGGCAACATAACAGATATTTAAAGATTAAGTGTTATCGTGCAAAATCATCACAATAATGACCTCTTGAACCTCTACGTAACAGTGTCTGTTAAATCACCACAAGACTCGCCTATCTAATTTGCAACATTCGGTTACTTTATCCTGCTAAATCATATGCTTCATATTCTGAACACAAGGTTTTTTTTTTACACAAATAAATAGGTCAAATGAATTTAAAAAAAAAAAAAAAAAAAAAAAAAATTACTTATCTTTTCAACCTGACCATTCATTTTTCTGCAGTGAAATTAAATGTTGATAGAAATAAAAATTGTAAAAAGGCTAAAATGTTTTCAGAACAGTTGAATCAGATTTTTTAAACTGATGAAATGGTTAAAATTCTACATAGTGATGAGTAGCAATAATACACTTCGCAATAGAATGGGAATGAGCAGACAGTTTAAGCAGCAGCACCAAAAACCACATACCGAGATTTCTGCATGTGAAGTCTTGACACCTCTATCTGCTTTTCTTTTTCTTTCTTTGGCTTTTGGCAATTTCTTATGTTCCTCTCTACACCTTTGCCCTCTGCTCTTCCTATCGCTCTGGATCTGACTATACTTTTTCTTGCCAAATTCGGGATTGCTTACTTGCTGACAGTGGCGTCTTTGCTTTTGGTGCAAGAGGTAGCTTTACACACAAACCTACAAAAGCGTTGGCAACACAAAAGTTGCAAATGAAAGACAAGTGTTTTAAAACAATTATTCAACATAATCTGGTTTTAAGCTTAACTGTGTTTTCCAGAGAAAGATTTTTCTGTACATTTACTTATTGTCAACAGCCACAGTCAATACAAAATAACTTCTTTTGCATGGCTTCACACATTTTGTGTCTTGTCTAAAGGTGGTGATGATCGTATGTAAAACTGGGCAATATTCATATGTACAAGTGTCTACAAACGAACCTTTAGGGTGGGGGAACAACAACAGCAAAATTTTCGACCTGTATTACATTTCAGTCAAGTTTGTTTAACTTGTTTACTTAAACAATTGAAACAGTGTTTGAATATGATGATTTTTGTGTCGCTGATGATTTTGGTTGCAATCGTGGTCAAAATCCTCGAAACCTAAGACTTGGAAAGGAGTCCGCCACTTTCGTTGCAAACACACACATGGAAAGTAGAATTGAAACATGATATTACTATTCGATTACATGCAAGTGAACTTGGTAAAGCACAACATTATCATCATGTTCGACCATGACATCGACAGAAAGTTTGCCTGTGTCGGTCTGTACGAAATGCTGTATCACATTCGAAAAACGGCGTCTTTCTGTAAGCTGTGACTATTTCTGTCTCTAAATTCGTTCAAAGAAACTAAAACAGCAACCTGGCAGCGCTTTTTGAACCCATTGATGTCAACACGTGGACTGGAAGTGAGCTCGCTAACTATAGTTTGCACCGAAACAAGCTAAAGAAAGAGAGAAAAATCGGAAAATGAACGATAGCAACGGAACGACATAATTTATTCACTTTTCTGATTTTCGAAAACAGAATCAATGTTGTTGCTGCTACAGCAAAACAGTTACCTGTATTTGAAAGTGTATTCTTTTCCCTTTCTTATTTTCATTTACTAGAGAGCTATACAAACAGGTCGCAGCAGATAATTTTTTTTCCAGGAGTGAAAATATGATACGAAGCATTGCGTTCGAACAGCACATTTTCTTGGAGCTTTTTCTTCGAAATGTCCATCATAGTTTGGTTTCTTTGACTGGAAATAAGTATTATAGCCTTTGATTTACCAGATAAGCGCAGCATGGTTTTCCTTCAACATGCCGTGGTTTCGTGTAGTGTTCATTCTTGGTCATTCAAAATGTCACATTTTCACAGCGCAGGTTTCGTCAACTGATGTCAGAATAATGTTTGTGGTGGTCGGCATAGTATACTAGAAGGAAACCTGTGCATGCATGAAGTTGGAGAGTGTTGTTGAGAGCACGTTTTGGCACAGCATCATATAAATAGATAGATAACTATTAGTTTTTAATATTTTTAGTTAGATATGAAAGATAAAATTCTGTGACAAATGTTGGAAATAGAGCGATGTTGACATGGGTCAACATCTATAAGAGAACATTGCACAAATTGAATACCAGAGGTTTTTTTTGGTTTTGTTTTTTTCTTTTAAAGTGCCCCCCCTTACCAGTTCAGGGGGTAATGACAATGAAAAAAAGAAAAAGATTCCAGAATAAAAACTGCATATTACAGAGAGAAAGTAAATGCTTTTGTGAAGGATAATGGATGAGGATTTTGAATCTGGGCTTTTTTATTTTTTTTTTTTTTTTACAGGTAACTATTTAGGCATTCAAAGTAAAAATAATCATTTTTGAGCAATAACAAAATAAAAAGTCCTCTGTTCTCACCACCACAGAATGACAAGTGACATCCAAAACAAAAACAAAATACAGCTGAAAATAACAAGCTTGTAGTTTGGTTATACCTACCTATAGATTAAAATATAACTGGTTACAACTATATAAGTGTATAATATTAATAATGATCTGAACTCTTGCAGACATGTAAGTGAATAACTGTTCCGGCAGTGACAAATGTTTGTTCAGTCAACATAAAAGGATGTTAGTTCAGTCGACATAAAATTTAAAAGGTCAATCCTATACTCAGAAATTGAGTAGTCAAGCTTTGTGACACCAAATAACTCCCCACAACAGGTAGGAAATCTCTTTCATAACACCCACCATCTCCAAGTTGTAAATGGGCCAACTGAAGTGTCTGCTGTGCATACCTGTTTGCTTCCTCTTCCAACAGGTCATCTGATCAGTGACAAAAAGCATAAAGAAATGAAAACACATTTCCTGCCCTTTGCATTTTTGTCACTTTTGTCATCACCTTCAACTTCTGTAGTTCAGGTTTTAACAAATTGGCAGACAAAAGAGATCTAACTCCATCATTATTCTTTTCTTCAGTCATTTGAAGAGCCTGTAAATAGTGTGAAGTTATATAAGCCCACTGACTACGACCACTGTTTCTGCTTGTGGAAAATTTCTGACATTTTTGCAAATAGACAAACCCCCTTTCCATGCACATTCCATGTGGTCCAGTTAGCTAAGCATTATGAAGAAGAAAGGGATCTTCACCTGATGTATGCTCATTTGAATAGTATTTTTATAAATCCAGACACATCTGTTTATATTCATTGAACCAAACTCAAGAGAAGGAAAAGTCAAGAGTAGATGCAGAATGGTAGATGCAGAATGTCTGTGGAAGTCTTACAGGCATGGAATGGGTCTAGTACGCTGTGAACAGCAAATTATATACTGAGTCTTTGTGGTATGAATTTACCTAAACTGATTTTACCTTTTATTACACTGTGGTTTTCTTATTCTTTGTCATCTGTTTGATGTTTTTTTTCCTTTCAGTTGTGGTGCTCAGGTGATGTTGGACCCCCCTGGCTTCTGCTTCACATGGGCGGGGGCAAGGGCCACGTATGGAGTCTGCAAAGGAAAGGTATGCCTGACTTGTCCTGTCTTGTGTCTCCTGGCTTTTGTCTCTTGTGCCATCTTGTTAGAGGCGGTTCATTTTTGTCGTCGCCATGGTAACCTGCACCTCGGTTCCTTTAACCAGTAGAGTACCTATAAGACGTCAGCTGACGTCCTACAAAAAGTATTGCCATAGTGCCTGCAAGACATCCACTGACGTCCTGCGTATGTTTTGATTTTTCCTTCATTGGAGTTTGGTTCAGTTCACATAAACAGACTCTGAACAGTTAGTTTGATGTATCTGGATTATAAAAATAATATTTAAATGAACATTCATCAGGTAGAAGACCCCTTTCTACTGGATAATAATTTGTTAACTGACCACGTGATACGCACGTGGAAAAGGGGGTTGCATCATGTGCAAAACAGTGCGTTGAAAACTGTGTCCAGTAAAGCAAATTGTCTCAGTCAGCAGATTTACACAATTCTGAAAGCTCTGCTTGTGGTTGTGGACAGATGATTGGTTTGAAAACGAAGGTGATTTACAGTGACAGTGACGAAACTGACGGACCCATTTTATGGTAATTCAGTCCATCTATCCAATCAGACAGCTTTTTTTTAACATGTGGCTATGATTGACAGAATACGAGCAGCGAGCGTTGGAAGAAGGGGAAGAGAGGGAGAGGAGTGATGTAAGATGATAGGTCGAATGTCAGCCAGAGTTCATGAAGGGGGCGTGGCTTTTAGGAATGAGTGTGCTCACATTTCAATGCAGGCTGTAGGATCGGCAACTGCCAATGTTCCATGATTTTCATGAAATGCAGGGTTGAACCTGCACTGGTCGTGAAACATGTGCTTTTTGTTTTTCACGCTTTTTTTTTTTTTTTTTTTTTTTTTTTTTTTTTTGCTGAATCAGATGGTTGACCTGTTTGAAGAGGTGGCAAGCTGGATGCACAGCAGACACTTTAATCGGCACACATGCAACTTGAAAGGAATAAATGTCATCAAAGAACTTCACCCTCTCACTCCCAAATGCTCTTAGCAGTCAAAAAGCTTGCCAGCTTAGTTTCTGAGACCGTGATTGACCTTTTACGTTGACTTTACCCACCTTTGTCATTGTTGGGACAGTGATTTACTTACATGTCTGCACGAGCTGATTTGTTTTTATAAACTTATAGCCTGTTTTAATTTCTTCTGCAGGTATAATCTGACAAAAGGCATGCTATTTCTTGATGTATTTTGTTTCTTTTCTTTATGGATGTTATTATGTAGAGGTAGAAATAGACTTTTTTTGTTGCACAGAAATCATTATCTTGACTTTACATGCCTGAACAGTTATCTACAATCACCCTAATTGGGTAAGGGAGCCCAGAAGCTGAATCTACACTCATTTTTCTTCACAAAAATGTTTACTTTCTTTCTGTATCACCCATAGCTTTTGTGCTAGAACTTTTTTGTGATTTATTACCGTGGCTATAACTATAATGTGTGTGTAGGTGTACCATGGTTATAACTATAATGTGTGTTCAGGTGTACCATGGCTATAACTATAATGTGTGTGCAGGTGTACTACGAAGTTCATATCCTGGAGCACCTGCCTGTGGATTTTGGGGATGACCACCAGGAGATGGATCCTCACGTAGTGCGCGTGGGATGGTCCATTGATTCCTCGTCTTTCCAGTTAGGTATGGTCCATTGATTCTTCGTCTTTCCTGTTAGGTATGGTCCATTTATTCCTCATCTTTCCAGTTAGGTATGGTCTATTGATTCTTCGTCTTTCCAGTGAGGTATGGTCCATTGATTCATTGTCTTTCCAGTTAGGTATGGTCCATTGATTCCTCATCTTTCCAGTTGGGTATGGTCCATTGATTCTTTGTCTTTCCAGTTAGATATGGTCCATTAATTCTTTGTCTTTCCAGTTAGGTATGGTTCATTGATTCGTTGTCTTACTAGTCAGGTATGGTCCATTGATTCCTCATCTTTCCAGTTAGGTATGGTCCATTGATTCTTTGTCTTTCCAGTTAGGTATGGTCCATTGATTCTTAGTCTTTCCAGTTAGGTATGGTCCATTAATTCTTTGTCTTTCCAGTTAGGTATGGTCCATTGATTCTTTGTCTTTCCAGTTAGGTATGGTCCATTGATTCCTCATCTTTCCAGTTAGGTATCGTCCATTGATTCCTCATCTTTTCAGTTAGGAATGGTCCATCGATTCCTCATCTTTTCAGTTATGAATGGTCCATTGATTCCTCATCTTTCCAGTTAGGTATGGTCCATTGATTCCTCATCTCTTCAGTTATGAATGGTCCATTGATTCCTCATCTTTCCAGTTAGGTATGGTCCATTGATTCTTAGTCTTTCCAGTTAGGTATGGTCCATTAATTCTTTGTCTTTCCCGTCAGGTATGGTTCATTGATTCTTTGTCTTACTAGTTAGGTATGGTTCATTGATTCCTCATCTTTCCAGTTAGGTATGGTCCATTAATTCTTTGTCTTTCCAGTTAGGTATGGTCCATTAATTCTTTGTCATTCCAGTTAGGTATGGTCCATTGATTCTTTGTCTTTCCAGTTAGGTATGGTCCATTGATTCCTCATCTTTCCAGTTAGGTATCGTCCATTGATTCCTCATCTTTTCAGTTAGGAATGGTCCATCGATTCCTCATCTTTTCAGTTATGAATGGTCCATTGATTCTTAGTCTTTCCAGTTAGGTATGGTCCATTAATTCTTTGTCTTTCCCGTCAGGTATGGTTCATTGATTCTTTGTCTTACTAGTTAGGTATGGTTCATTGATTCCTCATCTTTCCAGTTAGGTACGGTCCATTAATTCTTTGTCTTTCCAGTTAGGTATGGTTCATTGATTCTTTGTCTTACTAGTTAGGTATGGTCCATCGATTCCTCATCTTTTCAGTTAGGAATGGTCCATTGATTCCTCATCTTTCCAGTTAGGTATGGTCCATTAATTCCTCATCTTTCCAGTGAGGTATGGTCCATTGCAGTTAGGTATGGTCCATTGATTCTTTGTTCTTTGTCTTTCCAGTTAGGTATGATCCATTGATTCTTTGTCTTCCAGTTAGGTATGGTCCATTAATTCTTTGTCTTTCCACTTAGGTATGGTCCATTGATTCCTCATCTTTCCAGTTAGGTATGGTCTTTTGATTCTTTGTCTTTCCAATTTCAGGCAAGAGAATTAGTATTATTTAGGCTATTCTTGGAAAATGTTATTGAGTATTATGTGATATGTTGTTGAGGAATTTTACAAAGTGTGACCGCTGTGAAATGGGAAAAGTCATGACAGTGACTACGAATGCGCAGGTGATAGAAAAGTCATTACAGCAACTATGAATGCACAGGTGAGGAAAAAGTCATGACAGTGACTATGAATGCACAGGTGAGGGAAAAGTCATGACAGTGACTATGAATGCACAGGTGAGGGAAAAGTCATGACAGTGACTATGAATGCACAGGTGAGGGAAAAGTCATTACAGTGACTATGAATGCACAGGTGAGGGAAAAGTCATGACGGTGACTATGAATGCACAGGTGAGGGAAAAGTCATGACGGTGACTGTGAATGCACAGGTGAGGGAAAAGTCATTATAGTGACTATGAATGCACAGGTGAGGGAAAAGTCATAGTGACTATGAATGCATAGGTGAGGGAAAAGTCATTACGGTGACTATGAATGCACAGGTGAGGGAAAAGTCATTACAGTGACTATGAATGCACAGGTGAGGGAAAAGTCATTACAGTGACTATAAATGCACAGGTGAGGAGCCGTGGTCGTTTGGCTATGGTGGAACGGGCAAGTTTTCCACCAACTGCCGTTTCTCGGACTACGGCCAGCGGTTTGGTGCTGGGGACGTGATTGGTGCCATGCTGGACCTGGACTCGCGCCCCGCCTCCATCTCCTTCACCAAGAACGGCACCTGGTATGGAGTGGCCATCCCCCTGCACGGCTTCCCTGTGGGCAGCAAGGACATGGCCCTCTACCCTCACATCCTCTCCAAGAACTGCAAGTACGTGATCCATGGCTGATAGGATTGGTAACATGGGAGGGACAGACAATGCATGTACGTGATCCATGGCTGAGAGGATTGGTAACATGGGAGGGACAGACAATGCATGTACGTGATCCATGGCTGATAGGATTGGTAACATGGGAGGGACAGATACTTCATGTACATGGCTGATAGGATTGGTAACATGGGAGGGACAGATACTTCATGTACATGGCTGATAGGATTGGTAACATAGGAGGGACAGATACTGCCAGTATGTGATCCATGGCTGATAGGATTCGTAACATGGGAGGGACAGATACTTCATGTACATGGCTGATAGGATTGGTAACATGGGAGGGACAGATACTTCATGTACATGGCTGATAGGATTGGTAACATGGGAGGGACAGATACTTCATGTACATGGCTGATAGGATTGGTAACATAGGAGGGACAGATACTGCCAGTATGTGATCCATGGCTGATAGGATTGGTAACATGGGAGGGACAGACACTGCATGTACATGGCTGATAGGATTGGTAACATAGGAGGGACAGATACTGCCAGTATGTGATCCATGGCTGATAGGATTGGTAACATGGGAGGGACAGACACTGCATGTACATGGCTGATAGGATTCATATCATGGGAGGAACAGACACTGCAAGTATGTGATCCATGGCTGATAGGATTGGTAACATCTGAGGGACAGACACTGCATGGACATGGCTGATAGCATTGGTAACATCTGAGGGACAGATACTGCAAGTATGTGATCCATGGCTGATAGGATTGGTAACATCTGAGGGACAGACACTGCATGGACATGGCTGATAGGATTGGTATCATGGGAGGAACAGACACTGCATGTACGTGATCCATGGCTGATAGCATTGGTAACATGGGAGGGACAGACACTGCATGGACATGGCTATTAGGATTGGTAACATCTGAGGGACAGACACTGCATGGACATGGCTGATAGGATTGGTATCATGGGAGGAACAGACACTGCATGTACGTGATCCATGGCTGATAGCATTGGTATCATGGGAGGGACAAAAACCGCAACCTTTTGAGTTCCACTGAAATGCTGCGCTTTCTAATCTTCTTCTTCTTCCTTGTTCTTGGGCTGCATCTCCGATGTTCACTCCTATGTACATGAGTGGACGTTTACGTGTATGACCTACCCCGCCATGTAGGCAGCCATACTCTGTTTTCGGGGGTGTGCATACTTGGTATGTTCTTGTTTCCATAACCCACCGAATGCTGACATGGATTACACAATCTTTAATGTGTGTATTTGATCTTCTGCTTGCGTATACACATGAATGAGGTTCAGGCACAAGCAGGTCTGCACATATGTTGACCTGGGAGATCGGAAAAATCTCCACCCTTTACCCACCAGGCACCGTTACCACGATTTGAACCCGGGACCCTCAGATTGAAAGTCCAATGCTGTAACCACTCGGCTATTGCCTCAAGGATTCTTGGCAAAGAAGTGGCTAGGGGAACAACTCTTCTTCATTGCAGATGATCCTGGCATCATACTGAAGCTCCTTTAGTTTCAAGCATTTTATGTGTTTGCTGTAGACATTTGTCAGAACGTTCATGACACTCAGTGAACATGCAGTACGCCCTTTCCATTTTCTAAGTATCAGGGAGGCATGTTTGTGTTACAACAAGCTTTGACTGGATGTGGTGGTGGTGATGTATGGATGGTGACACTGAGCCAGAGTGTGTGTGTTGCAGAGTGAAGGTGAACTTTGGTCAGATGGACGCCTGGTTCCCCCCTCCCCAGGGCTTTGCCTACATCGGCCAGCTGCCTCTCTCCGACAGGGTCCGCGGCATGAAGAGCCCGGAGCGCAAAGCCGACTGCGAGGTCAGACAGTCTGATGATAATCATAAACAATAATAGTGAATATTAATTTGGCACAGAGTCTTGTGCGCTTCGGCATCTGACACTGACAGACACGCACAAGTGTGAAGCACAGGGATGAAGGACAGAATGTAATGGAGATGGAGGCCAGAGAAACAAAGGAAAGAGTGAGGGGAGAGAGCAACTAATGTGGAAAGAAGGTGGTTTTAAGGCCAGACTTGAAAAGACGTTTTCATCGTTTAATTTGCATTGACAAGCTGTTTTTGCAGAACAAATTACAATTCATTGCTAAAAACCACTGCAGAGAAATGGTCACAGCTGTATTATACAACTTTTATAAATTGTGTCATTGTTTAACCTGTCCAACAAATATAAATCAGAAGATAGCTTTGTGACACAATTTTTTATATTTTTATTTTCAAAGAAAACCCACCAGAACACAAAGGTAATTTAGGATCATCTTTGATTACTTCCATTGTGACCATTCTGCAGCTGTAAATGTGAGGGTTTGTGATAGAGGAGGTCTTGTTGTGGTGTGCAGATGACCAGAATGCCTGATGTAGATGTGAGGGTTTGTAATAGAGGAGGTCTTGTTGTGGTGTGCAGATGACCAGAATGCCTGATGTAGATGTGAGGGTTGGTAATAGAGGAAGGGTTTGTAATAGAGGAGGTCTTGTTGTGGTGTGCAGATGACCAGAATGCCTGATGTAGATATGAGGGTTTGTAATAGAGGAGGTCTTGTGGTGTGCAGATGATCATGATGACCAGAATGCCTGATGTAGATGTGAGGGTTTGTAATAGAGGAGGTCTTGCTATGGTGTGCAGATGACCAGAATGCCTGATGTAGATACGAGGGTTGGTAATAGAGGAAGGGTTTGTAATAGAGGAGGTCTTGTGGTGTGCAGATGACCAGAATGCCTGATGTAGATGTGAGGTTTGGTAATAGAGGAGGTCTTGTTGTGGTGTGCAGATGACCAGAATGCCTGATGTAGATATGAAGGTTTACAACAGAAGCTAGGTTGTGATGTGGATATGATCAGAATGGCTGATGTAGATACGAAGGTTACAACAGAACCTATGTTGTGATGTGCAGATGATCATGATCATTGGTCTGCCGGGTGTGGGGAAGACCACATGGGGCATCAACATGCAAAAGTCTCACCCTGAGAAGCGGTACAACATCATCGGCACGGACACCCTCATTGACAAAATGCGTGTCATGGGTCTGCCCCGCAAACGCAACTACCATGGTCGCTGGGAAGTGCTGATCGAGAAAGCCACCAAGTGTCTGAATAAACTGTTTGAAGTGGGTGAGTGGAGATTGTATGACCATTAGAGAAAGCCACCAAGTGTTAACAAGCTTGATGTGGGTGAGTGGGGATGGTATGACCAGTAGAGAAAGCCACCAAGTGTTGAACAAACTCTTCAATGTGGGTAAGTGCTGATGGAATGACCATTAGAGAAAGCCACCAAGTGTTGAACAAACTCTTCAATGTGGATGAGTGCTGATGGAATGACCATTAGAGAAAGCCACCAAGTGTTGAACAAACTGTTTGAAGTGGATGATTGGGGATGGTATGACCTAATGTTGCAGTTTCAGGTTGATATTGTGAGTTTTGAATGATGTATTTTTCCCAAGTTAAAAAGAAAGAAGTGTGGCTTATGACGTGATCTTCCTTCTGCTTCCTGCGGATTTCTGTTGACAGTTGTCCTGGTTTCTTTCTCCTGACTGTCTGCATTGACTGTGGCCACCATCTGTGACCAGCATAGGGTGAGGGGGCACTCAGTAAACAGGTGGTTAGATCACTGGACTTTTAACCTAAGGGTCCTGGGTTCCAACCTGGTTGTGGCACCTGGTGGATAAAGGGTGGAAATGAGATTGTTCAGTCTTAGCATGTTTGATGATGTCTTTTCACACAGGTGTTTTTATATACCTGTGTGTGTCTCAGTACCTTCAGGTGTGTACACAGGCACATGATCAGAAAGGTCTGTGAAGCCATGGGAATGCAGGTCAAAGTAAAGTGGTTTTAATCATGCCACATAGGACAAGTTCACGTCTCATGATAACAGATGCTTGGTTTTCAGGAAGTAGACGGAAGAGAAACTACATTCTGGACCAGACAAATGTGTATGCGTCAGCACGTCGGAGGAAGATGAAGAACTTCAGGGGTTTCTACAGAGTGGGCGCTGTCCTGCAGCCTGAAGACCCAGAGATGGAACGTCGCTCTCGCAAGAGGACTGTGGAAGATGGTAAGTGTATGGCGTCTTGTTTTGTTCATGTGTGTGCTCTATTCCTTCCTTTCGTTATCATTATCATCATCATCAGAAAGGTGGTGAATACTGGTTTGAGCTTTCTCAGTTTTAGCAGAAATGATTGTTTGACTTAATTCCAGTCCAAGGTCAACAGAATGTAGAATTACAATATTTAAAACTAACAGAATGAATATATGGATTTTAAAACTGTCACTCCTGGTGAGCTTCTCTGTTAATGTTTTTTCTCAAATTCATGATTTTTTTTTTTTTACCTTTGTATGTGTATGTGAGAGAGAGGTAAGTCACATGACTGTTGTATGTGCCTGATGGAACAGACAGGTGTTTGTACTCTTCTGAGAATCCTTTAGAACAGCATACACATGACTCAGAGTAGCTGTCAAGGACATCTAAAGTTAGCACACGTATTAGGTCTGAAACTTTCAAATGAGAACATCACATATTTACAGAAGCAGTGAGGTTTTCCTTGACACTTGCTTACTTTAGTTATCGATGTATATTATGTGTACAGTCATCAGTATATAATGTGTGTACAGTCATCAGTATTCTGTATTTTATGCATTCTTGTGTTTTGGGGAGGTTTTGCTTTTTATTATGTATACAAGTATATGTGTGCGTGTGCAGTTGGTTTGTTTTTTTTTCTCTTTTTTCTCTTTCTCCTTTTTTTTTTTTCTTCTTCTTATAAACAGGATGAACATTTGGTTTACTTATACATGATGGAGTTGTAAATGAAGTAGATAACTTGAAACACTGAACTCTGAAGTATTTCACTGTCATCAGATTTACAGCATCTGTCATGCCATGATTTGCTCCACATCTTCATGACAATGTATTATGCACTGATTCTGATTCACAGCAGTTAGTTACAGGGTTGTAAAGGAATGCTCTGGAGAGAAATCACATTATAAGATG
Source organism: Babylonia areolata (assembly GCF_041734735.1). Taxonomy (NCBI): domain Eukaryota; kingdom Metazoa; phylum Mollusca; class Gastropoda; order Neogastropoda; family Buccinidae; genus Babylonia; species Babylonia areolata. Next base: position 95,953,722 of record NC_134876.1, on the reverse strand, counting down.
AAGATTATTCTGTAAAAAACACAACAACAACAACTATAGAGTATCATGATTCAGGTACAAATATGGCAGGAAAAATTGATTATGATCTCTTACAGATTGTGTGTGTGTGTGTGTGTGAAAGCGGTAATTGCTCAAATTGACTTAACATCTATAATTACTTGGTCTTTCTGATTCTGGGCGGTATAGAACATAATGATATTGATAAAGATAAAAACACCGGTAAGGATTTTCTGGCAAGTTGCTGTTGTGTTTTTCCAAGAAAGACCAGAGTGCAGTTGTGTGTTGTTTGAAGGGGAGTTGTGTCCCTTGGTACTGAACACTTTTTGAGTTGTGTGTTGTTTGAAAGATGTGTCTTCAGTTGTGTGTTGTTTTGAAAGGGAGATGTTTCTTTAGTTGTTTAAATTGAAGATATGTCTTTAGTTGTGTGTTATTTAAAAAGAAGATATGTCTTTAGGTGTGTGTTGTTTAAAAGGGAGATATGTTTTTAGTTGTGTGTTGTTTAAAGGAAGATATGTCTTTAGTTGTGTGTTGTTTAAAAGGTAAATCTTCAGTTGTGTGTTGTTTAAAAGGGAGATAGGTCTTCAGTTGTGTGTTGTTGAAAAGGGAGATATGTCTTTAGTTGTGTGTTATTTAAAAGGGAGATAGGTCTACAGTTGTGTGTTGTTTAAAAGGAAGATATGTCTGTAGTTGTGTTTTGTTTAAAAGATAAGTCTTCAGTTGTGTGTTGTTTGAAAGGGAGATAGGTCTTCAGTTGTGTGTTGTTTGAAAGGGAGATAGGTCTACAGTTGTGTGTTGTTTAAAAGGAAGATATGTCTTTAGTTGTGTGTTGTTTAAAAGATAAGTCTTCAGTTGTGTGTTGTTTGAAAGGAAGATAGGTCTTCAGTTGTGTGTTGTTTAAAAGGGAGTATGTCTGTGTGTTTGATGAAGATATTTCTTTAGTTGTGTGTTGTTTGAAAGTTATGTCTTCAGTTGTGTTGTTTGAAGGGAGATATTTCTTTAGTTGTTTAAAAGGAAGATTTGTCTTTAGTCGTGTGTTGTTTAAAAGGGAGATATGTCTTTATTTGTGTGTTGTTTAAAAGGAAGATATGTCTTCAGTTGTGTGTTGTTTAAGAGGTAGATAGGTCTTCAGTTGTGTTGTTTAAAAGGGAGATATGTCATTTGTTGCGTGTTATTTAAAAGGGAGATATGTCTTCGGTCATGTGTTGTTAAAAAGGGAGATACGTCTTTAGTTGTGTGTTGTAAAGGGAGATATGTCTTTAGTTAAGACATATGTCTTTTGTTGTATGTTGTTTAAAAGGGAGATATGTCTTTAGTTAAGATATGTCTTGAGTTGTGTGTTGTTTGAAAGGGAGATATATCTTCAGTTGTGTGTCATTTAAAGGAGATATGTCTTTTTGGGTGTGTGTTGTTTGGAAGGGGGATATGTCTTTAGTTGTGTGTTATTTAAAAGGGAGATATGTCTTAAGTTGTGTGTTATTTAAAAGGGAGATATGTCTGAAGTTGTGTGTTGTTTGAAAGGGAGATATGTCTTGAGATGTGTGTTGTTTAAAAGGGAGATATGTCTTCAGTTGTGTGTTGTTTGAAAGGGAGATATGTCTTCAGTTGTGTGTTGTTTGAAAGGGAGATATGTCTTTAGATGTGTGTTGTTTAAAAGGGAGATATGTCTTCAGTTGTGTGTTGTTTGAAAGGTATGTCTTCAGTTGTGTGTTGTTTGAAAGGAGGGAGATATGTCTTCAGATGTGTTTTGTTTAAAAGGGAAATATGTCTTTAGATGTGTGTTGTTTGAAAGGGAGATTTGTCTTCAGTTGTGTGTTGTTTAAAAGGGAGATACTTCTTTAGATGTGTGTCATTTAAAACATACGTCTTCAGTTGTGTTTTGTTTGAAAGGGAGATATGCCTCTTTGCTAACTTTGATAACCATCAAACATTAATTTTCAGTTTATACTTTTCTCCACTAAACTAGCCACAAATATGTAGTCTTTATTTCTTTCAGTTGTTCTTTTGTGTTTCATTTGTTTATTTCCTTGTTTTTTCCTTTTCAGATTGTTGAGTTATGTCAGATTTGTTATTTCAGGTGTTCATAATTCATATTTGAAAAAAAAATAGTGGTGATGCATGCAAGAGTTGTATTTTTGTTCTTGATTGTTGAAGGTGTGACGTGTGTTTATAAAACAGTTTGCACAATGTGTACCACCCGATGGAAAGCTCAGTGAACTCTCCTTTTATCTCCCTCTTCCCCATCTTAGTTCTCTGCCCACTTTTCTTTTCTTGAGACAATATTTCACTAAAAAAAATTGTATCAATGTTGTCTGCAATGTTTAACTAAATTGGGAAAGATGCATAAGGTAAGCATTGTTTACTGTATCCATGATGAAATTGCTGTTAAATGTAATCTGAACAGGTCAAAGATGTTGGCTGACTGGGGTTACAAAGCTTTGGTGATATGGCTGGGAATGTTTCTTTCAGACCCAGTGGACCAAAGCAAAGCATGTTTTGTGCAGTATTTCATCCTGTAAAATGTGTCATCATGTCAGTCCTCTGTGGTCGAAGAAACACTTTCAATCGCACACATGTTTCGTCCTGTAAAGTTCTTCATCATGTCAGTCCTCTGCGGTAAAATAAACACTTTCAATCGCACACACATTTCATCCTGTAAAGCACGTCATCATGTCAGTCCTCTGTGGTAAAATAAACACTTTCAATCGCACACATGTTTCATCCTGTCAAGAGCGTCATCATGTCAATCCTTTGTGGTAAAATAAACACTTTCAGTCGCACACACGTTTCGTCCTGTAAAGTGCTTCATCATGTCAGTCCTTAGTGGTAAAATAAACACTTCCAGTCGCACACATGTTTCGCCCTGTAAAGTGCGTCATCATGTCAGTCCTCTGTGGTAAAATAAACACTTTCAATCGCACACACGTTTCGTCCTGTAGAGTGCTTCATCATGTCAGTCCTCTGTGGTAAAATAAACACTTTCAATCGCACACACGTTTCGTCCTGTAGAGTGCTTCATCATGTCAGTCCTTTGTGGTAAAATAAACACTTTCAATCGCACACACGTTTCATCCTGTAAAGCGCGTCATCATGTCAGTCCTTTGTGGTAAAATAAACCCTTTCAGTCACACACATGTACTTATAGATTTGCCTTGTTTGCCTCTGACTTTAACCAAATGGCTGTAATCAGTGTAGCAAACAATTTTATTTTTAAATGATACAAATGTCTGTAGTCATTGAAGGTAACTTTTTTTTTTTTTTTTAAATCAGCAAACATTGACAGTTCAAGACAACACCAGGAATACTTCAAGAATGCACAGATAACATCAGGAGTGCACAGATAACATCATGAATACAAGATAAATCAGTTACAATCAGAACTTAATAATCATTTACTAATGTGTCATGTTTAGCATCCTGCAGAATTCAAGTCTCAAGTCAAAGTGTGTATTTTTGTTTTTGTTTCAAACAGGCTGAATCTTGCTGTGTACTACAGTTACAAATCAAGGCATGTTCATTGTCTAAAAAAAAAAGATTGAAAACAAATGTCTGTAATCAGTGTAGCAAACTTTTTTTTCTTTTTTTACAGATACCTGTAATCAGTGTAGCAAACAATTGAAACTTTTTTCTTTCTTTTTTTCCAAATGCCTGTAAGCAGTGTAGCGAAGAAATTCTTTTTACAGATGCCCAGACACAGAAGTGGTACAGTGTGATGATGGAGTCTCCCGTCAGTCCGACGGATGAGTAGGCAGGCAGGCTTATCCGTCGGTGTGTGTCCTCATATAGGAGAAGAGGCTGTGTGTAATACATTTTAAACATAGATTTCTTTTAACCAGGGAGTACATGCTCAGTGTTTTGAGTGAATGATGTGGAGGGATATTGTCAGAAAATGAAAGGATAAGGAGGAGTTAACAAAGAACGGGCAAGTCCCTTTGATCTTTAGATGGGAAAGAGAGGAAAATTTTATTTTAGAAAATGGTAAAGCTGGTACTGCAGTGTCAGAGAAGACTTTGTTTCTTTTGGGTTATGGCAGTTTGGTGATGTAAGTGTCAGAGAAGACTTTGCTTCTTTTGGGTTATGGCAGTTTGGTGCTGTAAGTGTCAGAGAAGACTTTGCTTCTTTTGGGTTATGGCAGTTTGGTGCTGTAAGTGTCATTTGCATTATCATTTGGTGTTTCATTTGCACTGTGATAAGGCTGACACAGTGATAACATGCTCACACTACTCCTGCCATATTCAGTATGCTGTTGTTTGACTTAAGTCTGTTCATTCCAGTTAACATGTCCATGCATATTAGGTTTGTTCCTGTTCACATGTCCATGTCTGTTCATTCCAGTTCACATGTCTGTACATAAAAGGTCTGTTCATTCCACTTCACATGTCTGTACATAAAAGGTCTGTTCATTCCACTTCACATGTCTGTCTTCCCTGTCATTGCAGTTGACACAAAACACCTCCTGCCGTGGGGGAAAGTGTGTTCAGACGTTGATCAGTGAGTTGTTCTAATGGTGTAAAACATTGTTGCAGGCAGTGCTTGGCGGTCAGATGCTGGTTGTTGTGTTGACAGTGCACAGGTTTTAGGGGCTTCCAGAAAGGAAGTTCATTCTCACACAGTTGCTCTTTAGGTATTGATGTAAAATGGCTTAGTTGAAGAACTTCCACAGAAGGTGAATCTGCCATGCCAACTTTGGTCTTTAGGCATTGATGTAAAATGGCTCAGTTGAAGAACTTCCACAGAAGGTGAATCTGCCATGCCAACTTTGGTCTTTGGGGTCAGTTGTTGTTTTTTCCTCTTTTTTTTTCTTTTTGTTTGTTTTGATATTAGTGGATATTTGACATCCAGTATTTGTACAGTTTTTATGTCAGATTTCAGAGATCAAAACACAGGTTTGAATGAGATAAACAGAGCAACCACCAGAAACACAACAGAGAGCATGTGAATGAAAAAGATGGAGTGAAGAGAAGAAAAAGATTAGCAGAGCTGTGGCAGTTTCAAAGATAGGAGAGTTCACAATAGTATAATGCTCTATCTGGTTTCTGTTAATGGAATTTGGTCCATTAAATCAACAACTACTAATATTCTACAAGAAACCTACCAGTTTACAGTGTTTTTCTCTTCAACTCTTCTGTGTTGACAATGGATGAAATGCATCTTGTAAGAAATCACTGTGGTAAAATATCAGGGAAGCATATGTCAACAAAGGTAAAATATTGTGAGAAAGCACACCTGTACACTTATATGTATATATGCCATCGCCTCTTCTGCTTGGAAGCCTTTGAAGGAATTGATGAGTGAATGAGAAAAGCTAACAAAGACTGTATATTTTGTTTTGTCAGCTTGTGCATGACATTGAACTGTGTCCTCATGATAATTATTATTAACTAAGGTTTTGTCGATAAACCGTCATTGCTAGTTATGATATATCAGAACACCTGTAACCAACTGACTTGACAGAACTATTCTTGCTACGCTGAACAAGTTGTGTGGAGCAGCAGCACATACAGGTCACGGACAGAAAGCACAGTGTGTGTAGTATACTTTATGTGGCATAGTCGGTCTTACTTTTTTTCAGTTTCTTTTCTCCTTTAGATTTATAGTGTTTGAGAAACGTGTTTCTTGTCATTCTCTTTACTATTCTTAATTATCTGCCTTTCTGTTATACACGTTTGTTGCTTGAGATTGTTGAAATAATGAACTTTCTCCGACAGGCGTTTCTTTTTTCCTTTTTCCTTTTTTTTTCTGTTGTTGTTGTTGTTGCTGTTTTTTGTTTGTTCTATTTTTGGCTTGTTTCTTTTTCCACAGATGATTTTTGCCTCATTGTTTGATGGTTAATGATTCCTTTTCAGAGGACTAGGTGCACTGGTACCACAGTATAAGTTTCTATAATCATGTTAGACAGTATGCCTTTCAGTGCTTGTGGTGAGGAGGCATAGTGCTGAAAACTTGCTTCCTTTGCTGACAACCACCATGTGTATATGTATGCGTCAGCTGCATGTAGCTGCTTTGATATGAGTGAGAAGATTGATGCAATGTGTGTGTTGTTCCATGTCATGTCTTCATGTGAGTGAGAAAGGTGATGCAATGTGCTGTTCCATATCATTTTTTCATGTGAGTGAGAAAGGTGATGCAATGTGCTGTTCCATATCATGTCTTCATGTGAGGGAGAAAGGTGATGTAATGTGCTGTTCCATATCATGTCTTCATGTGAGTGAGAAAGGCGATGTAATGTAATGTGTGTTGTTCCATGTCATGTCTTCATGTGAGTGAGAAAGGCGGTGTAATGTGTGTTGTTCCATGTCATTTATCTTCATGTGAGTGAGAAAGGCGATGTAATGTGTGTTGTTCCATGTCATTTGTCTTCATGTGAATGAGAAAGACGATGTAATGTATGCAGTTCCATGTTCTGTCTTCATGTGAGTGAGAAAGGTGATGCAGTGTATGCTGTTCCATGTCTTCATCAGTTCATGTGAGTGAGAAAGGTGATACAATGTGCTGTTCCATGTCATGTCTTCACTGCAATGTGCCTGGCTTCAGGCAAGGTTGTCCCAGAATCGGCGGTGATGGAAATGAAGGCCAACTTCTCCGTACCTGAAGAGCGAGACAACCTGTTTGATCGCATTGACTTCATTGAGTTACCCAGGGACAAAGTAGTTGCCCTGGTGGAGCAGTAAGTAGCCTGACCGGCAGTCTCTAAAGGCCTGTGAGGTCAGCCACCACTGCCTGCCTTTAGAGACTGTCCAAGACTGTCCACTGACCAATGACTGGCCGACTGACCATCTGGGGAGTGTGTGTAATGATCAGCCTTCAATGCTAGTGTAGTCGCCTCACAGTCAGTTCATTGAGAACACATTATGCATTCATCTTGGACACCAGCAGCCTTTGGTGGCATATGCTGATAACCCTGCGATTTTCAGAGTAGTGTGAAAGTAGACATGAAAATTGCAGTCACAAGAGGAGGTGGATGGTGACTTGATTTCTTCAATGCCACCTGTGAAAATCACTTGTTTGCACATTCTTCTTTGTGAGCGTTATACATTTGAAATCGTGGTATGATGTTTTTAAGTTCAGAAAATATCCCTTCTCTTCAAAACTTAGGATGTGGGTGATGTATACTTTGGAATGTGAGTTGATGGAGCATTTGTATTATTGTACTGGTACTTTTGCCTTTAGCTGTAAGTTTCTGTTTGTATATGGTGTGTAGGTGTAGGTGGATATATGACATATTTCAACCCCAGGAATTCGTCATCCATCATGTGTCATCTAAGTTAATGGTCAGGCCTCGACTGCTGATGTTATTGTTTAGTTCAGTCTGCACATCCAGTCATGTTGCTGACTACAGGTGATAAAAACCTTGCGTTTCGTCACACATCAACTCAAACTCTTCCTGCCTTGTTCATCATAAAACTGGCTGTTTGAGAAGCACATACATTTCTTGTTGCTTGTAGCCGAGCTGACTCAGAGGTGAAAACCTGTTTCATACAAGAAGTCCTCCTGTGAAAAACAAGGTCAAGACAGGTAACATTAAAAAAAAGTCACATTAGAGAAAGGAGTTGGAGCAGGAGTACATGTCCACTTGGTATGCCAGTGAATGTGGATAAAGAAGACAATGTCCACTTGATATGCCAGTGTATCTGGATAAAGAAGACAATGTCTACTTGATATGCTAGTGAATGTGGATAAAGAAGACAGTGTCCACTTGATATGCCAGTGTATCTGGATAAAGAAGACAATGTCTACTTGATATGCCAGTGAATGTGGATAAAGAAGACAATGTCCACTTGATATGCCAGTGTATCTAGATAAAGAAGAGAATGTGTGGGTGAGTGGGTGCATTCAGAGGCACACAGCTGAGTGAGAGAAAGTCCATGTGTGGAGGGGGTGTGTGTGTAGCCAGCTTCATTTTTACTGTAGCTTTTGAATTGTTGGTTACAAACTATAACTTAAAAGGAACACAAGATATGGAATTGAATCTGATGAGCAACACTGGCAAGCTTAAGCATGGTTGATTATGATGATACCCTTTGCCATTTTGACTGAAGTGCAGTTTGTTGTGGTGTTTCTTTTCCGTCTCCTGTCTTTCTGTCTACCTCTCTCCACAGACTTCCCACCCCCTCCCTCCTCCAGACTCTTGGTTCCTGAAAATGGAGACAAACTAGGTGCACCTGTGTGTGTGTGTGTTCAACAAATGTTTCTTTGGCCAAGATTAGAATGAAATAAAAGTGAAACATCTTGTCTGTTTCTCTTCATTGCCTATACCCTTTGCTACTGATTTGTTTGATGAAGGAGCCACCTTTCTTTGTTTTTTTCTTTTTATCTGTGAGCACAGTTGGTGCAGATTTAAATCTCTGACCAGTAGAATGACTGATGATAAAATTCACAAGGTGAATTTAGAGGGGAAAAGGGGCGGATGTGATGGCTTCCTGTTGTGTTGTGTAGCTGTACTGTGCTGAAGGGTGAAGCACTGAAAACGTCCCGCCAGTGCTGTCTCAGTGTGTGACAGTCATCAGTTCATTGACCTTGGCTCTTTCTTTTTTATACTTTTCTGGTTTTAATCTTTCATACACTAATATTCCTCCCTCCATATCTGCAGACAGAGATTGATTTGGGGTGGGGTTCATGGTGGTATGCTTGAATCTGTACATGTCTGTTGTGTGCATGTTCTGTCTGACATTGTGTTGTGTGGGGTTTTTTTTGTTGGGTTTTTTTTTGGGGTTTTTTTTTTGTGCATCAGTTATTATTGTGTGAATATTTGTTTTTATGGTATTTTCTTTGCATATTGATCCTGACTTTCTCTCCCTGCCCTTCGTTTGTTTGTTTGTTTTAAATCACACTGAGCTTAGTTTCCTAAATTTAGTATCCTGTATTTCCTTTTCATACGCAAGAAAATATTGGTTTTGAGTCATCATCATACAGTATTGTGAAAGAAAGTAGGCTTTGTGATTCCCTGAGTCATGCTATAGTTAAGGGCAATGTGTGGTGTGCATGTGTTGGTGTGAGAGAGGGGTGTTGAGGAAAGTGAAGGCTGGTTGTGAAGATGTTTTCTTTGCGGAGACATGTTGGGATCTTTGTGGACCCAGCCCCCTCTCTTCCCTTGTGTTGCCTTCCACTGTGCTGTGTGTTGTGGAGTTCTCAGTTTGCATCAAGCTTTTTCTTAACTGACAAAGTCGCTTGCTTCTTCTCCTTTTAATTTTATTAATGGGCACATCAGGTATTGATTGTATAAACATACAAATGGATTTCACTTTTAATGAAGAAAAAAATGTTGACAGGATGTTATATCACGTTTCACATGGTCCTTCCAACATGAAGATCTGAATAACTGTTCATTTCATGACAACCGCCTGTCAAGCTTATATCTAAAGATTGATGTGATGTCTGAGTGATCTGTTGTCTGTAGAACTGGAGCTACTTTGTGACCTTGTTGTGTCTGACCTGTTGTCTGTAGAACTGGAGCTACTTTGTGACCTTGCTCTCTCTGTCCCCCACCCCATCTGATCTTTTGTCTGTAGAACTGGAGCTACTTTGTGACCTTGCTGTGTCTGACCTGTTGTCTGTAGAACTGGAGCTACTTTGTGACCTTGCTCTCTCTGTCCCCCACCCCATCTGATCTGTTGTCAGTAGAATTGGAGCTACTTTGTGACCTTGCTGTCTCTGTCCCCCACCCCATGTGTGGGTGGGTCTGTGCTGTGAGCTGTTGTACAACAGTGCCATTGTATCATAATGTATATATTGGTGTGACACTGCTGGACACAGTCCACCATGGTCATGTTCACATGCCTTCTCAGCCCTGTCTTCTTACCCTTTGTTGTTGATATCACTAGTGCAGTCTTTCTTTTCATAACCTTTGACTGTTCTCTCTCTCTCTCTCTCTCTCTCTCTCTCCTGTTTTTTTAAAATAGTATTTTGACTTTTGTTCATGTGTTGCTTGTTATTTTTCAGCTTACAGCTGTCTTTGTTTAGTGACAGTCTTTGATTTCTTGTTCATTTTTTACTTGTTTTGGCCTGTAATTATAAGTTTTCTCTGCCAGTGCACATTTTCCTTTCTTGTTATTACCTTGATCTCTCTGACACTGATGTGATCTGTATGGCTGGTTATTACTTTGAAATGCTTCTGCAAAATCTTGGCTGCTCTCCTATTGTCCCATTTAATCCTCCCCACTGGTGTCTGTTCAGTGAACTCTTTACAGTTGTGTATTTTTAAAGGTCTTCTGATATCTCATCACTTTCACTTGTGGTCCGTATGATTTCACTTCTTAAACAGCTGTGTTCAAATAACTTAACAGGAACAGAATCTGTGGAAATTTCAACATCAGAAGAAAAACAACAATCTTTATCTTGAGCAAAATACTGACATTACACTTGCACAAGTGACTCGCTACACTATGATTTGCTTGCTTTCTTTTATATTTTACTTTCAGTAGAAGTGTATGCATGGGCATGTGTAGGGCATGGGCATAAAGCCAGTGTGTCAAGGAATGAGATATGTTTAAAACCAGTGTGTCAAAGAATGAGATGTGTGTAAAACAAGTGTGTCAAGGAATTAGATGTGTGTACAGCCAGTGTGTCAAGGAATGAGATGTGTGTAATGCCAGTGTGTCAAGGAATGAGATGTGTGTAACGCCAGTGTGTCCAGGAATGAGATGTGTGTAAAACCAGTTTGTCAAGGAATGAGATGTGTGTACAGCCAGTGTGTCAAGGAATGAGATGCGTGTAAAACAAGTGTGTCAAGGAATTAGATGTGTGTACAGCCAGTGTGTCAAGGAATGAGATGTGTGTAAAGCCAGTGTGTCAAGGAATGAGATGTGTGTAAAGCCAGTGTGTCAAGGAATGAGATGTGTGTAAAACCAGTGTGTCCAGGAATGAGATGTGTGTAAAGCTAATGTGTCAAAGAATGAGACGTGTGTAAAACCAGTGTGTCAAGGAACAAGATGTGTGTAAAGCCAATGTGTCAAGGAATGAGATGTGTGTAAAGCCAGTGTGTCAAGGAAGATGTGTGTAAAACAAGTGTGCCAAGGAATGAGATGTGTGTAAAGCCAGTGTGTCAAGGAATGAGATGTGTGTACAGCCAGTGTGTCAAGGAAGATGTGTGTAAAGCCAGTGTGTCAACGAATGAGATGTGTGTACAGCCAGTGTATCAAGGAATGAGATGTGTGTACAGCCAGTGTGTCAGTGAATGAGATATGTGTAAAGCCAATGTGTCAACGAATGAGATATGTATAAAGCCAGTGTGTCGACGAGTGAGATGTGTGTACAGCCAGTGTGTCAACGAATGAGATGTGTGTACAGCCAGTGTGTCAACGAATGAGATGTGTGTACAGCCAGTGTTTCAACGAATGAGATGCAACACTTATCAACCACTCTGTCTCTACCTGACCTTGTGTCAGTGTCCACCACAGGCAGTCATGACACCCACAGGTCCAATTGCTTTAACAAACAGTAGGACTAAACAGCCAGAGTCGAGACAAGACAAGATCTTTATTATGGAGGGTGATGAATTTATTATGGAGGGTAATAGACAAGCAAGTAACATGTTGTTGTTTTTTTTTACATTAGCCATCACTCAAAAGAAGGACTGAAGCTAGAGAAGCAAAAAATAAACAAGATGTAGTTAAGCAAAACACAATCAAAATACATAAACCCTATTTCCAAATTATCCCACCATTCACAGCCATTCCACCCAGAACAGAAGAACAGAAAATAACAGAAAAAAGCGTGCAAACACAACAGTATGATGAGCCTAAACATATTTTAGATTGTTTTTTTGTTTTTGTGTGTATCATTTCTCTTGTTTTTGTTTTTTGTTGTGGTTTTTTTTTTTATAATTAATTATTTAGGTTTATGATTGTTAATATTTGGTGTGTAAGGTGAATTGTGTTTCAGAGGGGTGACTTCCATTTTTTTTCTTCTTTGTTTAGTGCTTCTGTTTCCTGTCATCGTTGTGTTCTGTTTCCTGTCATCCTTTGGTTCTGTTTCTCGACATCATTCGGTTCTGTTTCCTGTCAACCTTAGGTTCTGTTTCCTGTCATCTTTAGGTTCTGTTTCCTGTCATCCTTAGGTTCTGTTTCCTGCCATCCTTAGGTTCTGTTTATGTTTCCTGTCATCCTTAGGTTTTGTTTCTGTTTCCTGTCATCCTTAGGGTCTGTTTCCTGTCATCTTAAGGTTCTGTTTCCTGCCATCCTTAAGTTCTGTTTCTTGCCATCCTTAGGTTCTGTTTCTGTTTCCTGTCATAGGTTCTGTTTCCTGTCATCCTTAGGTTCTGTTTCCTGTCATCCTTAGGTTCTGTTTCTGTTTCCTGTCATCCTTAGGTTCTGTTTCTGTTTCCTGTCATCCTTAGGTTCTGTTTCCAGTCATCCTTATGTTTTAGTTCTTTTTTCCTTAAGTTCCTTTCTTTTTCTGCAACCACAAGTTTGATCCCTTTGGACTTGTCGGGAATGGGCAATGAAACTTTTTGAAGGAACTGCTGTGTAAAGTATTAAAAAAAAGTTCATCCACACAGATGTGTTAACATCAAGAAAATAAACTGTTAATGATAATCTTATTCGTAATCTTACAGTGGTAGAAAAGGAAAAGTGCATGACAAATTTTTCACTAACGTTTTGATCTTTGTGTATGTTATGTTTTTCCTGTAAGAAAACAAAGAATTGTTTGTATTGGCAGTACTGCCAACTAGTTTACATATGTAGTCTGCAGTCTTTATGAATGAATGAGTGGTGACTGTAATGTACAGGGTTGCATGCATGACATGAATAGATTGGAAAATATAAAACTGGTAGCATATGCCCTCCAGATAGAGGGCATATGACATTTAACTCTTTTTTTTTCTCTTTTTTTTTTTTAAACATTATGACATTTGACTCTTTGTTTTAACATTGCATTCAGTTTTGATGGGTCAGTATTTTACTACAAGAAAACAACAACAAAAATGAATTGAAAGATGGTTGAAATTTTTATTTAAAAAAAAAAAGAAAAGAAAAAGATAAATAAAAAGCAAGGGAAAGAAAAAAGGTGTGACCACACACTTGATAAGTGATTTGTGGAAGTCAGTGTTGGATTATATAAGATATTTATTAGAAGTTGATGTCGGTGTTGTATTGGATCAGTGTTGTGTCTTCACGTATACCCTTCCTATCAACCTGAATCTGACACGACTGATTTGTGGAAACACTGTATTGAATGGTGACAGTTTTTTTTATAATTATGCCATGTCAAACATCCATGCAAAGACTTTCTTCTCTCTCTCTCTCTCTCTCTCTCTCTCTCTCTCTCTCTGTTCTTCTCTCCCCTTCTCCCCACACCCCTTTCCCTATTCAGTCAATGGAGTGGTGTGTGCCACAGTCTGTGTTTCCATCAGCAGAGGGACAGGTCAGCTCACAGCCTCCAGTCTGCAGTGTCTTTCCTGGTGGCTGTCACTGTACAAACCCTCTTCCTGTTAAGCAGCATAATTTTCAGTTGCAGTATCACAGAGGCACTGTTTTTCTTCCTATAATAGATGTCTATAAGTTGTGTACTTAGGTGTAGATGATGGAAGCAGAATCATAGGTGTGATAATACATGTATATTAGTTGTGTAATTAGGTAGGTGTAGATGATGGAAACAGAATCCGATGTGTGATAATACATGTATATAAGTTGTGTAATTAGGTAGGTGTAGATGATGGAAGCAGAATCCAAGGTGTGATAATACATGTATATAAGTTGTGTAATTAGGTAGGTGTAGATGATGGAAGCAGAATCCAAGGTGTGATAATATATGTATATAAGTTGTGTAATTAGGTAGGTGTAGATGATGGAAGCAGAATCCTAGGTGTGATAAAACATGTATATAAGTTGTGTAATTAGGTAGGTGTAGATGATGGTAGCAGAATCCGATGTGTGATAATACATGTATATAAGTTGTGTAATTAGGTAGGTGTAGATGTTGGAAGCAGAATCCAAGGTGTGGTAACACATGTATATAAGTTGTGTAATTAGGTAGATGTAGATGATGGTAGCAGAATCCGATGTGTGATAATACATGTATATAAGTTGTGTAATTAGGTAGGTGTAGATGATGGTAGCAGAATCCACGATGTGTGTGTGTTGTGTGTGGCCTGTGGCATGGAGCGACACCTGGTGGCTGTGAACTGCATGTCTGACTGTCGTCCATCCTGTCTCCATGACAGTACACCACTGAGTGTTCAAACCGTCCATCAAGTGTTGTGTCAGTGTGATGTTGCATGCATTTGTGGCTTGGTGATTTTCACAGTATGTGTAATTAGAACATTTGATTTTTGTGTTTGTTGAGATGGAATAAGATTAAACTGGGATCAAGTTATGAAACTGAGGTTTGCAACAAATTGACTTTTGGATCTCAACCTTTTTCTTTTTTTCTTTTTCTTCTTTTTGTATTGCCTGGCTTGCTGACAGCAATAATATCACTATGATGCTCGTCTAGTTTGGATTGAAAACTCTCCACACATGCTTCTGCTGTCTTTAAGGCTTTGGTTTGCTGATTGTGTTCATTTGGTTTTATGTCCGAGTCATATGATTGTGTTCATTTGGTCTTGGTTTTATGTCCGAGTCATATGATTGTGTTCATTTGGTTTTATGTCTGAGTCATATGTTTGTGTTCATTTGGTTTTATGTCTGAGTCATATGTTTGTGTACAGAGTAACAGAAACAACTGCATGAGCTGTTTTTTGTGTTCTGTTTGGGGATGGTTCTTTTTTCTTCCATAATTTAACCTAGAAAGGAAATAGGAACAGGAAAATGGGTCATGTGTCTGTGTTTGTACTTGGACAGATTTTAAATGTAAAAATATTGAGAGTGGCTTGGACAAGCTTACTGCATATTTCTGAAAATATAAGTGTGGTCTATTAATTTGTCGGCTTTTCCTTTGAGTTTTGTCTGATATTGATTAGCTAATATATTTGTGTTCATTCACTAAATGTTTTCTCACATATGATATGATGTGAATGCATGAATACACAGGCAAGCATGCATATACACACCCATGCACATACTAAGCTTCAGTCTTCTATCACATAGTCTCAGAGCTTCAGTCTTCCATCAGCTGTCTCTCACACCGTCTCTAAGCTTCAGTCTTCCATCAGCTCTCTCTCACACAGTCTCTAAGCTTCAGTCTTCCATCAGCTCTCTATGTCTCTCTCACACAGTCTCTAAGTATCAGTCTTCCATCAGCTCTCTCACAGTCTCTGAGCATCAATCTTCCATCAGCTCTCTCTCTCACACATACAATCTCTAAGCTTCAGTCTTCCATCAGCCCTCTCTCACAGTCTCTGAGCATGTCTTCCATCAGCTCTCTCTCTCTCTCTCAGTCTCTAAGCTTCAGTCGTCTATCAGCTTTCTCACAGTCTGTCTGTCTCTGCCCCTCATTCCCCTCATCCATCCTTCCTCCTCCGCCTGGTTGTATTTCTCTGACACTACACTGCCTTTATGGTTGTAGGAAATGTGTGTGTTTGTGTGCAAATGCACACATGGGGGATTCTGTCCTCCCTCTCCCTCACCAGACCTCCCCACTTCCGCCTTCCCTTCCCCCCTCCACCTTCGCTACCCCTCTGGTCCTTCCCCCTTCTTTCCTCTGGTCCTCCCCCCCCCACCCCCTTCTCTCACTCCCCTCTCTTTAGTCCTTCCCACTCCCACCCCCCTCTTTCACTCCCCTCTCTTCAGTCCTTCCCACTCCCACCCCCCTCTTTCACTCCCCTCTCTTCAGTCCTTCCCACCCCCACCCCCCTCTTTCACTCCCCTCTCTTCAGTCCTTCCCACCCCCACCCCCCTCTTTCACTCCCCTCTCTTCTTTCACTCCCCTCTCTTCAGTCCTTCCCACCCCCACCCCCCTCTTTCACTCCCCTCTCTTCAGTCCTTCCCACCCCCACCCCCCTCTTTCACTCCCCTCTCTTCAGTCCTTCCCACCCCCACCCCCCTCTTTCACTCCCCTCTCTTTAGTCCTTCCCCCCTTCTCTGTCAGTGTTAAGTTATGAACATTGTTAAGTTGTGAAAAGAACAGAAATGAAGAAGAAGAGTTCTATGTGTCCAGTCTGCTTCTTTGTAGTTTTCTTGCTTTTGATTGATGAGTTGCAGTAGTCTGCAGGATGGATCTGTCTTTTTGATATTGAATTCCCTCTCTTTTGTATCAAGCGAACATCTGTTGTGTGTAATTCTCTCTCTGGGTGGTACTGCCTGTAAATTATGTGTGCAAGTTCTGATATGTGCAACATATGAAAGAGAAATGCATGTTTGTACCTTCACACATATGCATCCATTTGCATGGTGTGCATGAAAAAAGACACACGCACACACAAACACATGCAGTGACACACGATCCCTCCTGTGTGTTTTAGTTCTCTGACTGTTTTGCTGTGTTCAGTCTGTGTGAACATCCTGCGTCCATGCAGATCCTGTTACTCCATGACCCAGCCAACAGCAAAGGGCCCAGTCAAGGCTGCAAAAAAGTCCTGAAACAAAAACAGCATACTGTAGATGGCTTTAATTTGTATTGTTTTTTAAGATTTAAAAAAAAAAAGGTTGAAGTTGCATCCTATTTGTTTTCATGATGATGAAAACAGTGTTGTCCGTACATATTTGATACATAAGATTATTGTATGAGGGTGTTTAGTTAAAGGGGAGAGTGAGTGTGCGTGTTTAGTGTATGTTGTCTGACATGTGTATTGTTACATTATTGTGGAAAAAGACAGGGTTATGTACAGGATTGTGTGTGTTGATAACATGGACATGGAGTATGTGTTCCAGCCCTTCCCTTGAATGGCCGAAATTAGCCACTATGGATTGCATTGTGTAGTGTGTGTGTGCTGTGTGTTGTGTTGCTTCCAGGCCGTTCTGCCTCCCTCTGTCTTCTGTTGGGGTTTGGGGTTCCAACTTGCTCTTTAAACACCCAGACTCTGTGGGTCTTTTTTTCTTTCTTTCTTTCTGTTTTGAAGAATTACTGTTGTATTACTGATATATTTCATTTGATGGTCTGAACATTTTGCATAGGGATTGGGGTGGATGTAGCAGGAAATGTTGTGTGTATTGTTTCTTTTCACCCCCCTCCCTTTTGGTATTGATAAATCAGCAGGTACCTGTCAAGCATGCTCTGACACTTCCTTGAAACTGAAACTGAAAACAGCAAGAAAAGTACATTCAAGCCATGGATGTTGCATTTTGTTGTCTGAATCGTTGAAAATCATTGGGGGCCAGCTGCTATCAGCATGCAGATTAACCAAAAAAACATATACGGAGCACAAGTTTGATTTAGCACCTTGACTGTTTGAGCTACAGGCGTTTTCATTGGAGTCGAAGCCTTATTTTCATTATGACTTTTGGCTTTCTTGTTAGACTGGTCGGCATTGATAGCAATGGGGCATTTTCTTTGCAGTGTATTGTTATGTTTTGAACCCCCTCTCTCTCCCTTCATTCTTACTCTTGTCCTGTTAACTACTGATATCTATATCTTACTGTGTTGACATCTCCTTGCTGTCATGGCAGGTTAAACAACTGATATCTGTCTTATTGTGTTGACATCTAACTCTCATCATATATTAAACCACTGATATCTGTCTTGTTGTGTTGACATCTAACTCTCATCATATATTAAACCACTGATATCTGTCTTATTGTGTTGTCATCTTACTGTCATCATATATTAAACTACTGATACCTCATTATCTGTCTTATTCAGGTTATTGTGTTGACATCTTACTCTCATCATGTTAAACTAACGATATCTGTCCTATTGTGTTGACATCTTACTCTCATTTTTAATTTAAACTACTGATATCTGTCCTGTTGTGTTGACATCTCCTTACTACCTTCTTGTTTTAACTACTGATATCTTATTTATATTGTTGACATCTCCTTCATGTTTTAACTACTGATATATTATTTATAGTGTTGACATCTTCATATATTAACTACTGATATTTATAGCGTTGACATCTCCTTCTTGTTTTAACTACTGATATCATACTTACGTTGATATCTCTGTTTCCCTGGTTGTACTTGTCCCCCCACTCTGTCAGTTCTAACACTGTTTTGTTTCATCTGGAATGAAGAAGGTGATAAAGGGGGTTTGAACTGTGTGCTTTATGACTGGAAATACACCTGTCTTGAGAAGACATTATTTAAAGATAACAACTTTAGAACAAATATGCATGGGGGAATAAACTACTTTTAGAGTCTGCCCTTGAATGATTTAGAACCATAATTCACTGCCATTGTGGTATCTATAAAATAAATGTGCATGTTGTCTGCCATTGGTGTTCAGCCTATACTCTTGATATACTGCATGGATGACAAGGCCTTGACTTTAGTGCCTACTGTTGCCTGTCTGACCCTCTTCCCCCCTTCCTGTCCATTGTAACTGGTGGCAGTGTGGGTGACGGTGTGGGAGTAGTGTTGGGAGGGGGGGGGCCCTGTGTGGGAGGTGGACTGACCAGCTGTCTTCCTGTCCACAGGTATGTGAGAGAAGGGCAAGAGAAACGTCCGCCAAGGGAAGAAGTTTTCCGACATGACAGCCGCTTCCAGAAGAAAAATGATGTGGGTATATTTCCAGGATTGTGTGCATGTTTTCAAAGTGTGCTCTTCATGTGTTTGTGTGGTTGAGGGAGAGGAATGTGAAATGTATGCTGTTGTTTTTGTTGGAAGGTGGCCGAGTGGTAAAGACGTTTAGCTGCCAGAACAATGTCAATGAGGGTCTGGGTTGATTCCTGCTCTTGCTTTTTCTCCTAAGTTTGACTTGAAAATCAAACTGAGCGTCTATTCAAAGTGTCATGTGCAGCATACACTTGGTGCACTGAAAAAAACCCACAGCAACAGAAGGGTTGTCTGGCAAATTATGTTGATGAAATCACTCGGATAGGTTATGAAATATATATATGCATGCACTCAAGGCCACACCAAGTGCATTGGGTTATGCTGCTGGTCAGGCATATTTTGAATTTTGTTTGAACACAGTGATGCTGCTGGAAGAAAAAACATGTTTTGAAAGCAGTTGGGCTTGCTTTTGTGCATGTGTGTAACCTGCACACCAAACCTCTTACAGTCAGTTAAGTACTTGATATTGATGTCATTGCTTCCTTATGTAGTCAGTGAAGTAGTTGATACTGATGTCTTGATTACCCTGTGGTGTTACAGTCAGTGAAGCAGTGATGTGTTGTGATGTATGTGCGTTACAGACCCCAGGCTATGGGCAGCAGGGCCCACGACCAGGCCAGCCCCAGAGTGTCTATGGTCAGCGCCCCATGCTGGGTGGGCCGGGCCCCAAGCAGCAGCCCCCAATGAAGGACTCAGCATGGCTGGGTCAGGGGGACGGCCTGCTGGGCAGAGCCCCCAACCAGCTGGATGAATCGGCCTCCAAACGACTGAAGCTGGACAGGGGGGGGAACCAGGGGGGAGCACTGGACCTGCTGAAGCAGCAGTACGACGAGGACCCACAGGACAGCTCCCAGTGGGGTGCCGGGGGTGTGACGCAGGCCGCAGAGCTGATGGGGGGCATGAAGGAGGAGCCGCACTGGGCCCCGCAGGACACGCCCCCTGCCATGGCTGTGGGAGGGGGGGCCATGGGGGTGCACCACGCACCCTCTCCCCTTCCCCCTCACCTGGCCCAGCAGGGAGGGGCCCTGGTGGTGTCCCCCCACCACCCCTCAGGCACCTTTCCCCTCACCACCCAGCCCCCACCTCCCCCTCCCCCCATGCACCTGGCACACACTGCTGCTGGTCCCGCCTTCGTGGCCCTCACCCCCCTCCCTCCTCCCCCCGGGCCCCCTCCTCCCGGGGCGGCCATCGTGGCTGTGGGCGGGGCAGGGGGAGTGTTGGGGGCGGCCCCCCCAGGGGGGTTCCACGCTCAGCTGCAGGCGATAGAGGGTGGGGGTCAGTGGCACCAGGGGGCCATGGTCCCCCATAGCTGGCAGCAGTCTGACTCCCACACCCCCACCACCAACACACCCACCCAGTCAGCTGCTGATAGCTCGGCCTCACGCAGACAGTGGGGGCAGCAGGTGGGGGGTGAGGGGCTGCAGGGGGTGTGGCAACAACAACAACAACAACAACAGCAACAACAGGCGTGGCCGGACCGGGCAGCAGATGGCCTGCAGAAAGGCCAGGCGGCGTGGCAGCGAGGGTCGGGCTCCCAGGGCTGGCAGAGCCAGGACACAGCCCCCGAGTCCAGCGACACCAAGGGGGGGCAACAACCCGCTTGGCAGGCAGGGGCAGGCAACCAGCAGCAGCCTTGGCAAAGTCAGGACAGGTCGGACAGAGGTCAGAAAGGTTGGCCGGCTTCGCACAGCAGCTCGGAGGAGCGTGGAAACAGCTGGCATCAGGGTCAGGGGTCAGGAGTTGGGGGCAGGTCATACGAGGAGAGCCGGGACAGGTACGGAGGGGGAGGGAACCAGAGAGACATGTCCAGGCATGGCAGCTATGACTCCAAGAACCAGGGCTACGGGGAGTCCTCTGGACGGCGCTTTGATGATTTCAGTCGTCCCCCTCCTGACGCCAGAGGAGGTGGTGGTGGTGGTGGCAGGTTGGACGACTTCCACGGGGGAGACAGTCGGGGCGGGAGGTTTGGAGGTGGTGGTGGTAGTGGTCAGTTTGGAGAGAGCGGTGGAAACGATCGATGGAGTTCTGGGCAGCGAGGGAACGAGCGTTGGAGTTCAGGCCCCTCTTCACACCAGGACCGACACGGGCCCCCTGACTCCGGGGACAACAGTCGCTGGTCAGGTGGAGGGGGACGGGACCAGGGGGAGCGATGGGGGTCCCGCGGCCAAGACCGCTTCTCTGGTGGACGGGATCATGACCGTGGGGGTCGAGACCTGGACAGAGGTCGTGACCGGGACCGAGGTGACCGGGACCGTGAGAGGGATAGGGACAGGGGAGGCGACCGTGACAGAGACCGGGGCAGTGACAGAGACAGGTCAGGACGTGACCACAGAGACCGGGATCAGGACCGAGACAGCTACCGGGACAGCTACCGCGATCGGGAAAGGGACCGTGGCAGTCGCGACAGAGACCACGACAGTGGGGAGCCACGCCAGCGCAGGAGGTGCGTGTGTGTATTTGTGTGTTTGTGCACGCATAGGAGTGTTTGTGCACTTTTATGTCAGTGCATGTGAAAGTGTGTGCCTAATAGGCTGTAATTTGTTAGTTTCTAAAATAATCTATTTAGCTTAAAATACATGACAGTGTGTATTACGAATGTCATAATAATAATAATGATAATGGTATTTATATAGTGCTGAATCTTGTGCAGAGACAAATCAATGTGCTTTCGCACCAGTCATTCACACGCATGCATAACTTTAAAACTGGAGAAACTGAAGACAAAGAAGAGGCAGGGATGGGAGGCTATTTTGGGAAGAGGTGGGTTTTAAGGCCAGACTTGAAAGACCTGAGTGTGGAGACTTCACGAAGCAAAAGAGGAAGTTCATTCCAATTGCAAGGTCCAGAGACAGAGAAAGAACAGTGGCCAACAGTCGAGTGTTTGAATCTGGGTATGTGTAAACAGAGTGGATCTGAAGCCGATCGTACAGAGCGAGACGGAGTGCAGAGGTGAAGGCAGCCACAGAGATAGGGAGGGGCAGATTTGTGAATACATCTATGACATAGAGTGCTGATCTTGTACTTTATTCTGTGTGAGACAGGGAGCCAGTGGAGATGTTGCAAAAGAGGAGTGATGTGTTCAGATCTTTTCTTTCTGAGGATGAGTCGGGCAGCAGAGTTTTGTATGTGCTGAAGGGACTGAATGGATGAAGCAGGCAAACCAGACAATAGAGAGTTACTGTGGTCAAGGCGAGAGAGAATGAGAGAAACAAGTCTAGATGTTGCGTCGGTGGACAGATATTTCCGAATGGAACTGATGCGCCGCAATTGACAGTAGTGTCTGACTGATAAATTTTTGCGTGGATAGTGTGTTGTCAAGGACAACGCCGAGGTTCCTGACTGAACTGGAAAGAGGGATGGATGTACTGCAAAGTTTGATTGTGTCAATTGTGATGGAAGACAGTGTTTGTTTAGTTCCTATGATCATTGCTTCAGTTTTGTCCGCGTTCAATTGTAACTTATTTAGAGTCATCCAGTTTTGAATGTCCAGGAAGCAGTTGGATGTTTCTTGCAAGAACAAAGACAATTTTTCAGGGCTATCACTCTTCTGGAGTTGAGTGTCATCAGCTCAAGAATGATGACTGAAATTATGGCGGTTGATAATTCCAGCGAGAGGAGCAGTGTACAGTGTGAAGAGCACCGGTCCTAAAACAGATCCCTGTGGGACTCCATGTTCGATTTTAACGGGTTCAGATTGGAAATGATCAACAATGACAGACTGGAATCGATCAGTGAGATAAGATTTTAACCAGTTTAGAACAGTGCCGTTGATACCAAATGTAAAATAAAGATGGGAAAGGAGGACTGAATGGTCTATCGTGTCAAAGGTGGCTGACAAGTCAAGAAGAGTGAGAAGTTGGACGCTAGCAGTAGATTATTCAGAATGTGGAGGAGAGTGGTTTTGGTGCTGTGGTCAGCTCGATAGGCAGACTGAAATGGGTGGTTGAGATTGTAGAAACAAAGGTGGGTTGTTGAGCTGCTTCAGGACCGCTTTTTCAAGGAAGAGGCCGGATGATTGCAGTTTTGAAAGTGGATGGAAAAGTTCCAGTGAGAAGGGATGAGTTGACAATATTGGTGATTGTGGGGAGAAGCTGTTAGACACACTGGGAAAAGACGGAGGCTGGTATAGGATCAAACTCACAGGATTTTATTGTCATTTCATTGAGGAATGTGCAGTATACTGGATGAATGTGCAGTATACAGAATGAATGTATACTGGATGAATGTTCAGTATGCAGGATGAATGTGAATAGGATAGGCACAATGTTAACGTTCATTATTAATTAGAATGCTTTTAAAAGCAAATATGTGAAATGGTTTTATTTGGAAAACATGTTTATTGCTCCTGTTTAATCAAGTAATGTTTAATTTTGTTGTGTGTGTGCATGTGTTTTGTGTTGGCTGATTGTCTAGTTCAGTAGTTGTGTTTTGCTGCACCTGTTGCAATTTCTCTTTTTGAGATAATAAAGTTTCATCTTACCTCATGTTAGGAAGTCCAAGTGGGACAACCCTGACGATGAGGGGGGCAGCAAGGCAGACCCTGGCTTTCCCCAGTCTGCAGTGAAGGAGGAGCCGGTGATGCCTGGGTATGGTGATCATGGCCCTCCTGGCTTTGGTGCGGGCCAGCAGCCCTACAGCCAGTTCCCCCCACAGCAGGGGGAGGGGGCTGACAGCCATGCTGCCTTTCCTCCCAGAGGCATCAACTTCAACAAGCCGCCCCCTGCCTCCTCAGCTGGGGGGCCCTCCCCAGCCAACTTCTCCCCCAAGGACCGGCCCTCAGACCTGCCGTCCCTCTTGGATGTCCAGTTTGGGAACCGACCCCCCCCACCCCCAGCAGCAACAACCACGACAGCAGGAGGGAGCAGGGAGCGACCCGCTGACACCCCCAAGTCGTCTTCCGGGGAAACCTCCCTCTTGGGCCCTGTGCCCTCCGCCCCCCCTGCCCGTTTCCAGGGCAGCACAGGGGGTGGCAGTGGTGGCCCCAGCACGGCCAGTCAGAGCGGCCCCATGCCCAACACCTCTGTCCCTCCCCCCCGCGGGGGCCCCCCACCCCCTCCCTTTGGGGACAGCGGACCTGGCCCAGGTGGGAATCGACCTCCCTTCCAGCCAGGGGCCGGACCTCGCTTCACCGGCCCCAACGCCCCGGAGACTGGGGGTGGGGGTCAGCGACCAGGATTCCGCATGGACGGCCCCCCCAGACCCATGCGTCCCAGAAACCCTCAGAACTTCAGTGGCCCTCCCGGCAACATGGGCCAGATGGGCGGACCCCCCCCTAATGCTCCCTGGAACCAGAACCGCTTTGGAGGAGGCAGAGGAATGCCGCCCAGACCCCGGTTTGATGGACCTGGGGGACCTGGGGGTCGCTTCCCTGGAGGGCCGGGGCCCATGAGGTGGCCAAGGGGGCCGCGCTGAGGATGGTGGAACCAGGCTGCACTGGTCCTCTGCCCTCCATGCCTGCTTCACCTGACTTGAGACACTTCGCCAGCTAGGTTTCACGTTTAACTGGTTACCTTCTTTCTGTTTTTTAATATCTCACTTTTTTTCTTCCAGCCCTGCCCCTCCCCAGGTCTTTTGTGGTCACTTGCAGGTGTAAATTGTGTTTGATGTCAATAGTGTGTCAAGAGGAAACAGGTGTTAATTGTGTTTGATGTCAGTAGTTTGTCAAGAGGTGTTAATTGTGTTTGATGTCAATAGTGTGTCAAGAGGTGTTAATTGTGTTTGATTTCAGTAGTGTTTCAAAAGTTGTTAATTGTGTTTGATGTCAGTAGTGTGTCAAGAGCAAATAGAAGACAAACAGTAGACAGTTGATAGTGGGATAACAGTAAACAACATTGGGTACATGAAGGAAAGAGAAAGACAAGAAAAAAACCCAACAACATTGAATAAATGAAGGAAAGAGAGAAACAGAAAACAAACAGCAGTAAAGAGAAGGAAAGAGAAAACAAAATGCAGTAACATCCTGCCTTGTCTGTCGCTGTCAGTTCTCTTTCTGCGTCATTCACCATGATTTACAGTTCTGATAAATGGCTCAGAACTGGAAGGCTGGGGGGAGTTTTGTGTATGTGTGTGTGTGGGTTGTTGTTTGTTGTTTTTTTTTTTTTGGGGGGGGGGGGGTCTGGCTGGGGGGTGTTTTTAATCTTCATGATTCTAAACCTGATCTTTGTTAAACTTATTTCTTTAGAATCAACTGAATTAATTGTAAGTTGGGTTTTGATTTGAAATGTATTCTATCAGATTTGATGACTTTCTATGATTTATTTTTACAGACATGTTGCCAGTAACTTTGTTACTGTTTGCTGTGTGGTTTGTCACTCTCCTGATGATAGGTCACCAGCATGTGAAATCATGTCACATCAGTTTGCTTGATTGTACAGGCGGTTACTTCTCTTGTTTTTGGAAAATGTATGGGCAGTGGTGGGATCGAGCTGTGTGGAAATACAAGTGCTGTGTCTTCAACATTTACTGTCCAGAGGGTGACAGATGAAAACAGCATCACATTGGAATGTCATTTGAAAGAAAACGTAAAGATTGCCCACAAACCTTTTCTTCTATTTTCCATTGTGGTATCAGCAATAGAATTTATATTGTTGTCCATAATAGGAGAAAGAAGATTGTTTGGCAGTGCTTTTTCTAAGATGACGTAACCATTCAAGGTATGTGGAGTACTGTGTTGGGAAACTAGGTAGCATATACTGTGTAAATGTCTGTGTATATGTCTGTTTTGTGTTAGGTTTTGGAGTGTGTGTTGGGTTGCCAACATTTTGGCAACATGTTTCTGTGTTGGACATGAATGGAGAAGGGTTGTTCTGGAATGGGGAACAGGCTGTGGAGAGATGGATGATGTTTTGGACAGAGAGATGTTTTATGTTCTACCACCTATGATGTGTTGGACACAAGTCTGCAGGAAACTGTGGAACAGTGTATCCGTTCTTATTCAACATTTCATTCAACTTGGATTGGGTTAACTTGTGGTTAACTTCAGTGGGTTTACTTGTGGTTAACCTCAAATTATCTAAATGCTTTGGGTTAACTTGTGCTTAACTTCATGTTCTCTGAATGGTTTGAGTTAACTTATAATGAACTTCAAATTATCTGAGTAATTTGGGTTAACTTGTGATTAACTACAAATTATCTCTGTAGTTTGGGTTAACTTTTGACTAACTTCAAATTATGTGAGAGGTTTGGGTTAACTTAGTGTTAACTTCAAATCATCTGAATGGTTTTGGTTAACTTGAAGTTATCTGAAGTTAACATCAGCCATACCTTTTTGACTTTAATTAACAGAAGTTGACCTCAGCTATACCTTTTTGGTTTTGGTTAACTTGAAGTTATCTGATCTTAACCTCAGCAATATCTTTTTGGTTTTGGTTAACTTGAAGTTATCTAAAGTTAACCTCAGCTATACCTTTTGGTTTTGGTTAACTTGTGGTTAACTTGAAGTTATCTGAAGTTAACCTCAGCTATGCCGTTTTGTTAACTTGTGGTTAACTTGAAGTTATCTGAAGCTAATTTCAGATGTACCTTTTTGGTTTTGGTTAACTTGAAGCTAACTGAAGTTGACCTCAGCTGTACTGTTTTGGTTTTGGTTAACTTGTGGTTAACTTGAAGTTATCTTAAGTTAACCTCAGCTATACCTTTTTGGTTTTGGTTAACGTGTGGTTAACTTGAAGTTATCTGAGGTTAACCTCAGCTATACTATTTTGATTTTAACTACAAATTAACTCTGTAGTTTGGGTTAACTTTTGACTAACTTCAAATTATGTGAGAGGTTTGGGTTAACTTAGTGTTAACTTCAAATCATCTGAATGGTTTTGGTTAACTTGAAGTTATCTGAAGTTAACATCAGCCATACCTTTTTGACTTTAATTAACTGAAGTTGACCTCAGCTATACCTTTTTGGTTTTGGTTAACTTGAAGTTATCTGATCTTAACCTCAGCAATATCTTTTTGGTTTTGGTTAACTTGAAGTTATCTAAAGTTAACCTCAGCTATACCTTTTGGTTTTGGTTAACTTGTGGTTAACTTGAAGTTATCTGAAGTTAACCTCAGCTATGCTGTTTTGGTTAACTTGTGGTTAACTTGAAGTTATCTGAAGTTAATTTCAGATGTACCTTTTTGGTTTTGGTTAACTTGAAGCTAACTGAAGTTGACCTCAGCTGTACTGTTTTGGTTTTGGTTAACTTGTGGCTAACTTGAAGTTATCTTAAGTTAACCTCAGCTATACCTTTTTGGTTTTGGTTAACGTGTGGTTAACTTGAAGTTATCTGAGGTTAACCTCAGCTATACTATTTTGGTTTTGGTTAACTTGAAGGTAACCTGAGCTATATCGTTTTGGTTAATTTGAAGTTATCTCAAGTTGACCTCAGCTATACCATTTTGGTTTTGGTTAACTTGAAGTTAACCTCAGCTGTACCTTTTTGGTTTTGGTTAACTTGTGGTTAACTTGAAGTTCTCTGATCTCAGCTATTCCTTTTTGGTTTTGGTTAACTTGAAGTTAACTGAAGTTGACCTCAGCTATACCTTTTTGGTTTTGGTTAACTTGTGGTTAACTTGAAGTTATCTGAAGTTAACGTCAGCTATACCATTTTGGTTTTGGTTAACTTGAAGTTATCTGAAGTTAACCTCAGCTATACCTTTTTGGTTTTGGTTAAATTGTAGTTAACTTGAAGTTATGTTAACCTGAACCATACATTTTTGATTAACGTGTGGTTAACTTGAAGTTATCTGATGTTAACATCAGCTATACCTTTTTGGTTTTGGTTAACTTGAAGTTATCTGATGTTAACCTCAGCTATACATTTTTGATTTTGGTTAACTTGAAGTTATCTGAAGTTGACCCCAGCCCATGTGTGGCCCTGTGTGTTTTGCTGGAGTGGGTTTGAGCAACAGTGGTGAATAGATGGATGGATGTAAACCTGGATGACTGCAGGGCCAATGTTTTGTTCCTGAAAACAGAGGGATTGTGTGAGTGTGTATATGTATGTTTGTCAACTTTGTGTGTTGTTACTGTGTGAGTGTGTGTATATGTTTGTGTGCTGTTACATTGTAGGAGTGGGTGTAGGAAATGTTCCATTGCCCCTACTCCCTGTCACCACTTCCATGTGTGTATGGTGGTGGCTGTTATCTTTTGACATTGTATCCTTTCTTTCTTTGATTTGTGTGCTAACTATAACTGGTATGTCTGTAAAAGACCCAGTCAGCTGAAGTGATGTTGCATGATTGTGGTTGCAGTTAGTCACAGTAAGAAGAGTGTAAATTGTGGCTGCAATTAGTCACATTAAGTAGAGTGTAAACTGTGGCTGCAGTTAGTTGCATTAAGCAGAGTGTCTGAAACCTGTGACTTTGTGTCAGTCATACATAATTAATGGTCTTTGACTTTAAGTTGGCAGTGTCTGTCTTGACTAGTGGAATCTCATGGCTTCATACACAGTGTCGCTGTCAGTAAAAGTTTAGACAGTGTGAGGGAGAGATTAAACAATAAATGTATCCTAATTCATACGCCTGTCATGCGTGGACATCAGTATCACAGTCCATAGTGATGTCTGATTTAGATATGTACATGAGATATGTACATGAGATCATGAGGCATTTAGTGGGTTAGTTCAGTGTTACTGGTACTGCTGTACACTGTTTGTTCTTCTGTTGATTCACAGGTTTTGCTGTATACACTCATATTCAGTTTGTTGTTCAATTAGAAACTGTAACACATTATGTATTTTAGAGTTCAATACCACTGTTGAATAATGAAAAATATATTATGTGTATATATTTATATATTATCAGAGTGGAAGAGCAAGAATACATTTTGATATTGGCAGATGTCCCTTGTTTGTCATTATTGATTCAGCTTTTTTTTTGTTTGTTTGTGTTTTTTCCATTCAGAATCCAGACTTCATATTTATTCATTTTCTGTATACTAGTTGCTCACAGTTTGGAAGTGTTGGTTGATGAGGAAACAGTTGAAGACTATTTTATCATGAGTAGTTGATGTTCCTGTGTTCATGGTTTGAGTACATCCACAAGGTCAAGGTCCAGGGTGGATGATCCACAAGGTCAAGGCCGAATGATCAGCCTGTTGAGGTGCCCGGCATAGTACATGATCATAACATCTTCCTAGACCTTCCTTACATCATTGCTGCTTATTTTACTTCTGTTAATTCTGTTAGCATTTTGTCTTAATGGTTATTTTATGAAAGTGCTGTGTGATGGAGCGCTGGGATTAAAGGCTGTGGTTGAGCATTTCATTGTAGCTGTACATGACTATCTGAAATAAAGACCAGCTGTGGTAGATGTGGCGATTCACAGTGGTTTGGAAACAAGCTGTGGCTGGGCTGTGTGTTGTCCAACTGTGTGCTTACAGGTTTTAACTCCCCACAGTAATAGTAACTGTGGACATGTGAATCCCCATGGAGCTTGGATTTCCAGGTTTTAACTCTCCACATGACTGTGACTGTGAGATCTGTCATTGACTGTTGCTGTCACTCACAGCTGGCTATGTTGATCTCTGCCATCTGATCCCTCATCACTGTTGTCTGTGGAACTTTGGGATCAGGCACATGCACCTGACCACTATCAAAGACTGTACACTGCCCTGCACCTGACCACTATCAAAGACTGTACATTGCCCTGCACCTGACCACTATCAAAGACTACATTATCCTGCACCTGACCACTATCAAAGACTACATTATCCTGCACCTGAACACTGTCAAAGACTACATTACCCTGCACCTGACCACTATCAAAGACTACATTATCCTGCACCTGACCACTATCAAAGACTACATTACCCTGCACCTGACCACTATCAAAGACTACATTACCCTGCACCTGACCACAATCAAAGACTACATTACCCTGCACCTGACCACTATCAAAGACTGTAAATTACCCTGCACCTGAACACTATCAAAGACTACATTACCCTGCACCTGAACACTATCAAAGACTACATTACCCTGCACCTGACCACTATCAAAGACTACATTACCCTGCACCTGACCACTATCAAAGACTACATTACCCTGCACCTGACCACTATCAAAGACTGTAATTACCCTGCACCTGACCACTATCAAAGACTGTAAATTACCCTGCACCTGAACACTATCAAAGACTACATTACCCTGCACCTGAACACTATCAAAGACTACATTACCCTGCACCTGACCACTATCAAAGACTACATTACCCTGCACCTGAACACTATCAAAGACTACATTACCCTGCACCTGACCACTATCAGAGACTGCTGATTGCCCTCCACACACTTCTGTGTGAAGGATGTTGAGAAGTTTAATGATAAGAATAACTTTATTATCTCTAACTGGAGAAATTTGGTCAGGTGCATTATCACAACATAGACAAGTAAACAACGTGGGGACCATAACTGTAAAAGTCAACAACAGCTTTTACGAATATTACGAAGACACAAATGTAAAAAAATATCACATACACCGTTTCATACATACATCCACACAATGCAGGTAATAACTAGTATTCTTAATGTAAAAACAGAAAGAATTAAGAAACATTATTTTGAATATAATTATAAGCATAGCCTACTGTATTGCACATTGATTATAATGGACAGATAAGATAGGAATAAAGATAAATTGCGGATGATCAAATAGATAGCTACATAGCGCCTGTCCTCTGAACAGCACATGGAGAGAACACCACCTATTAATCAGTACTGAAAAGGGTAGAATTTGGAAAACTGAGTGGATCTGGTACAGAAAGAGATTTCTGGTAAAATCTTTCATTTTGTTCAGATTTTAATAACAATTTCATCACATGAGATATAAAACTAAGCCCATGGGCGAATTATACATGTTTATATCATGCACATTTCATGATTCAGTTTATACTCATAGCACATACTTATGTGTGCACATACACACACACATATTGCCCGAATGCATACACATGCACACTGATATGTTCACACTATCCTAACACAGTGGTTTGAAAACATCTGGAACATCATAGTTCACAACAGATATTTGAATGAAGTATGAAACACAACAGACCTTTTCACACATAAAGATGATAAAAGCTGTGAAAACAGTTTGCCATTTGAATGTATGATATTTCAGACGACATGAAATGTGATTCCTAAGGAAAGCAAATTTGACATAATAGGTACCTCCAGGTCATGACACAATCAAAATATTATATTTTACATCAAAGTTTTTAAAACTGAATTGTATGAAGAACATCTGCAGCATGCTGTTGTGTGACCTTGCTTCTGCTTTGGTCTTTTTGCCATGGAACTCATTGTCCAAATAGGAGTAAAACAAGTGGGGCTGTAGTATTTGTGGTGAAAGGCTTGCAACAAGCAGTGAACCTGTGGATATTCCCATTTACCAAACAGTCACACCATTTAGAAATGGTGAAAGGTTTGCAGCAAGCAGTGAGCCTGTGGATATTCGCATTAACCAAACAAGAAACTGTCACACCATTTAGAAATGGTGAAAGGTCCCAAAGTCTGTTACAGCCTTCAGGTCACTGACTTCACACCCATTGTGTCTAAGGATCGGCACAGAAAGGCGGGGCCCAGTCCTCTCCTGCCATTTTAAGCTTCCTCAACCAAGTCAGGCACCCATTCACACCTGGGTGGAGTGAGAAAAATCAGAGTAATGTGCCTTCCCAGAGTACACAACAGCAGACTGAGATGGATTGAACCCTGACCACTGGGTCACATGTCCAATGCCTTGCCAGTTCTGTCATGCCGCATCCTCAACCCCATTTACTAAACAAGAAAATGTCAACCCCACTAACCAAACAAGAGAGGCAAGGCCTTCAAGACTCACTTGTGATACACTTAAAAACAAAAAAATCCAAGCTTTTTATGTATTGAGTATAATTTCAAAATGTAATGTTTAAGATGAGAAAGATCAGTTTAAAGCAAATTAAGTCCCCTAGCATTAATTACAGAGTAATTTCCCTTTTTTGCTATCTGCACTAAAACGTTTGCAAAATAAATAAAACTTCTATGCTTAGCAAAAGAAGTTTCTGTTTGAACAAAAAATGACAATAATGACTGCTCTTGTTGTTGGGTCAGAATATCAGATCAAAGTGCCAAGTTTAGAGAATACAAAAAATATAAATATAACAGTAAATGCAGTTTGCATATAATTAGGCTTCATTTTTAAAAAAATTTTTTTTGTGTGCCCATCCCAGAGGTGTAATATTGTTTTAAACAAGATGACTGGAAAGAACTGAATTTTTCCTGTTTTTATGCCTAATTTGGTGTCAACTGACAAAGTATTTGCAGAGAAAACGTCAATGTTAAAGTTTACCACGGACACACAGACACAGACAACCGAACACCAGGTTAAAACATAGACTCGCTTTGTTTACACAAGTGAGTCAACAAGAAAATGTCATGGTTTGTGTCATACATGGGTCAGTTGTTTGTCTTCTTTGTTTTTCTCTAAAATATCCACCAGATCTTCTGTGGTGGTCAGGATGCTAGTCTTTCAAAGGCCCCTGTGCACTTTACTCTTTCTCTAACTCATGACCATGAAACATCTGACCCCACCCCTCCCTACCCCATCCATATGGGGATTTGCATGAATGTGTTGTGTTTGCATTTCCCTGTACTCTGAAAAACCATCTGCTGATATGCAGAGGCTTTTGACACACAACTGACAGTCCTGGAGGAATCAGGTGAACAGTTCTGTTGTCTTCACAGACAGTTCTGTTGTCTTCACAGAGTTAAGGCAGAAGAAGAAATAGGCCTGGGTGACCTGACCAAAACTCTACGGTTAAAGGGGACACGAAGTGGAATAGCATCATGCTCTGAAAATCTGGCAAATGGGTAAATGACTATGGAACAATTCATTAAACTGAACATAACTGCATTCAGACAATTGATTCCAACTATCAGCCTGAAGTTATAATATTGATTTCAACTGTCTGCCTGACACGCAAGTCAGAAAGCCACCTTATTGGGCCCCACTTTCTGGAAAGGAAACAAAGAGATCAGTTGTGACATCACATCAACTGTACACAGAGCCAAATTCCAGGATTGCTTGAAACGACAGGTATTCAATGACGCAAAATGTAGTCCCATCACATTCATTGTTTTCAAAAGCTGTGACAGTCAAATGATAGTCTCTGCAACATGTGCTTTCTTTGGGCATGACGGATTGGAAAAACATGCAGTTTTTCCATATCGGCACTCGCAACTTTGTGTTGTTAATGTTTCTGCAGCATGTTTCAACTCTTCTTCCATAAACTCGTGTTCAAAAATTGTATGGAACCTACCAAAATCCACTCCAACACAGTCCTGGCAGCATTTATATTTTCATTTCTTTTGCAAAGTCCTTGCACAGTATTTTTCAATGATTTCGTTTTGATGCATTTCACAAGTCGGCCAAAAGCGAAAGCAAGTCTGTGACGTCACAACTTATACAAAATGGTGGCTACCATGACTACTTAATGATCACATCTAAATAAACTTATTTCCCACGATACACAATTATTTGTTTTTTGAAAATTATTGGACGAACCAGTATTACCTAAAATCTCTCTATATAAGCCATAGATCGATTGAGTCAACCCAATAGATCGATTGAGTCAACCCAGTCCGTGCCCCATTAGTGGTGAGGAGAGAGAAGCAGAAAGCAATGGTTTATGGAAAAACACATGGTGAGGAACCAGCATGGAGATGTCACAGCTCTGACTTTGGCGTGGAGGAGGAGGGGGAATCTGGCTGGGTCTGCGAGGGGCCCGGGGAGGCAGTCTGCGTGGCGCCTGACGCTGGGCTGCTGCTGGTGGCGTCACCTGCTGGGGACATGGTGGAGCTGGGCACACCGTCATCACCTTTTGTCGTGGAGTCCGTGCCTATGGAAAGGACAAAAATCAGTACAGTGACCTTGAGGTGCTGGAGAAAGGACAAAGGTCAGTACAGTGACCTTGAGGTGCTGGAGAAAGGAAAAAGGTCAGTACAGTTACCACTAGGTGCTAGAGAAAGGATAAAGGTCAGTACAGTGACCCTGAGGTGCTGGAGAAAGGATAAAGGTCAGTACAGTTACCACTAGGTGCTAGAGAAAGGATAAAGGTCAGTACAGTGACCCTGAGGTGCTGGAGAAAGGATAAAGGTCAGTACAGTTACCATGAGGTGCTGGGGAAAGGATCAAGGACAGTACAGTGACCTTGAGGTGCTGATGATGGGGTCTCCCGTCGGACCGACGGATGAGTAGGCAGGCAGGCTTATCTGCTGGTGTGCTCATATGGGAGAAGAGGCCGATTCTGGATGCACAGCACGTCCCACAGGTTACCACTCTTTACTATTTGTTAATCATTTCATCTCCTGGCCTCATTATTTGTTAACTTCCCATAGGTGTTGCAAGGGAAAACGTCTCCAGAAGTTGAGCACTGCTTCCTTCACTCATGCTTCTCCTTAATCGCCAGCGTTCTCTTTGTTTTCAAAAGTCTTTATACCACTAGAGCACAGTGTCCTCCAGCGAGAGCGGTCAAGGGCATCAAATTCCCAGGAAGCGATGTCTGTGTCATAGGCTTTGAGGTTTGTCTTCAAGGTGTTCTTGAAGCGCTTGCAGGGTCTTCCAAATTCGCGGTGGCCTTCCTTCAGCTGGCCATACAGTAGCATCTTCGGGAACCTGGTGTCTGTCATGCAGACAACGTGTCCTGTCCAGCGTAGCTGGCACTGGATCAGCAGGCTTTCGATGCTGGGCAGGCCACTCCTCTCTAGGACCTGGAGGTTGGAGACCCTGTCTTGCCACTTTATGCCGAGTATCTTTCGTAGGCATCTCTGGTGAAACTGCTCAAGTTGTTAAATGTGACGGCGATACGTCGTCCATGTTTCACAGCAGTACAACAAGGTGGTCAGCACAACAGCTTTTTAGGCTTTGATTTTGGTGCTGAGCCTGATGCCTTTGTTGTTCCACAGCCTGTTGTTGAGTCTGCCAAAAGCGGAGCTGGCCTTGGCGATGTGCAGCGTCATTTCTGCATCAAGGGCTCTGTTGCTGCATAGGGTGCTGCCCAGGTAGCAAAACTTGTCGACTGAGTTGATCTCTGTGTCACCGATCTTGATTGCAGGTGGGGAGGGGGGGGGGGAGGCACTGTCATTCTGTGAGCTAGCTGGTTGGTACATGGAATCAGTCTTGCTGAGGCTGGTGGTGAGTCCTATGCGCCTGCAGGAGGTTGAGAACCTGTCCATAATGAGCTGCATGTCCTCATGGATGTGTGCAGCAAGCACACAGTCATCAGCGAAGAGGAACTCTCTCAACATTGCCTCAAACACCCTGGACTTGGCGTGGAGTCGCCGCAAGTTGAAAAGTTTGCCATCTGTGCGAAACTGAATATAGATGTCCCGGCCACTGTCTTGGAAAGCGTCAATCAGCATGGCAGAGAAGAGAATGGAGAACAGTGTGGGTGCCAGGACGCAGCCCTGCTTCACTCCATTTACCACAGGGAACAGATCCGACATTTCAGTATTTTCCTGTACTCTTGCCTGCATGCCATCGTGGAATGACGCAATCAGCTGGATTAGGCTCTCTAGGCAGCCAAACTTTAGGAGGATCTTCCACAGACCACGGCAGTTCACCGTGTCGAAGGCCTTAGTCAGGTCTACAAAGACCATGTGGAGCTCCTTGTTCTGCTCACGGCACTTCTCTTGCATCTGGCGTACGGCAAACACCATGTCACATGTTCCCCTGCCTGAGCGAAGCCGCACTGTGCTTCAGGGATGACTGTGTTGGAGACATGGTCAACCAGTTTGTTCAGTATGATGCGGGTGAAGATCTTGCCGGCGATGCAGAGGAGAGAGATTCCACGGTGGTTATCGCAGGATGTTTTGTCTCCCTTCCGTTTGTAAATGTGGACAATTGAAGCATCCTTGAAATCCTGGGGGACCTCCCCTCTCTCCCAGGTAGACTGGAACAGGGCGGTCAGCTTGTCTGTCAGTTCCTCGCCTCCATACTCTTAGATGTCAGCCTGGATTCCATCCGCTCCTGGCTCTTTTCCTGACGTTGTCAGCTTCAGGGCCATCCGGGTCTCGGCCTTGGTGGGAGGGGCAGCTAACGAGTCACTGACTGGTAGCTGTGGGAGGGCTGCGATTACCTCGTCAGATACGGACGAGTCCCTGTTGAGGAGGGTGCTGAAGTGCTCTGCCCAGTGGGCAATGATGTCTTTCTTGTCTGTCAGGAGGGTGATCTGGTCCAAGGCTCGGGCAGGGGTTGATCATGTGATGGACTGAAGCTCTTCGGACTTTCTCTCCCACCAGGTGTTCATTATCTCACGCAGCCTCTCCTGTACGAGTTGCTTGGTTTGCAACCTCTTGCAGTCTTTATCGGAAATGTGATCCTGATGCCGTATATGCAATGTGTTCAGGAGCTTGGAGATTCCAGAGTCGTTCTCGTCAAACCAGTCTTTGTGGCTCCTCTGTACAAAGTCGAGTGAGTCAGCTGCTGCTGTGTACACAGCATCTCTAAAGGTGCTCCATACCTCTTCTACATCAGTCGATACAGGAATTTCTTGGAGAGCTGCTTGGATTTGCTGCTGCAGCACGTCCTTGGTGATAGGGAGGCGATGGATGTTCAGCTTCCCAGGGGGATTCTGCCTGGTTGGTTGGAGCTTGCGTGCAAGTCTGATGTTCATCTTGCTGCGTACCAGGCAATGGTCCGACCAACAGACTGCTCCTCTCATGCAGCGTGTAATGGAAACATCACCTCTGTCCCTCTGCCGGACAATCACATAGTCCAGCATGTGCCATTGCTTGGAGCACGGGTTGCATCCATGTGTTCTTGTATTTGTCTGCTTGTTGGAAGAGGATATTGGTGATGGTCAGTCCATGCTGCGCACAGAGCGAGAGCAAAAGCAGTCTGTTGGAGTTGCACTTGCCAGTGCCGTGCTGTCCTAGGACTTTTGGCCACGAGGAGAAGTCCACGCCGACGCAGGCATTGAAATCCCCAAGGATGATCAGCCTGTCCTTTCTGTCTACCACTGAAATGGTGCAGCTGAGCTCCTCGTAGAAAGTTTCTTTGATGTCATAAGGGTTGGTCATCGTCGGGGCATAGCAGCTGATGACTGTGGAAAAGCGATTCTTGGACAGCTTCAGACACAGGGTCACCAGCCTCTCGTTATCCCATGTGGAAGGCTGTCAAGCTGTCGTGCAAGTTTGGTTCATATGGCAAAGCCCACGCCTGAGGTTCTTGGTGTGCCATCTGGCTTCCCAATGCAGTAGAAGGTGTAGCCCCATCCAACTTCTTCCAGCTGGGTTCCATCAGCAAACCTGGTTTCGCTCAGGGCTGCTATGTCCACCTGGTAGCGATCAAGTATTCTTGCAATGAGCGCTGTGCGTCTTTCTGGTCTGTCGTCTCTGTCGAGTAGGGTGCGAGCATTCCAGTCACCCAGAGTCAGGGCATGACTCCTGGTTCTTTTCTTCTGTTGTTTTCGACTGCTAGTGTTGTATAGGTGCGGTTTCCAACTAGGTACTAGGCGAGGCAGGCTTTGTTTAGGGATCCTTCTATCTCCCCTTCCCCGTGTGGGGAGAGCAGTGCTGTCCCTAAAAAGGGCTGCTCTGACACTGTGGGAGGATACGGGCGCCGTATCTGCCCCAGTCTACGCCTGCGTGCAGAGTCGTGACTAGGAACTGCCGGCAGCATCCTCTGCCTGTCCCCGTTACCACTTCTCCATCGCCGCAGGGCTTGGGAAAGCTGGGTGTTGAAGGGCTAGCTCGTCGTTCCGACATTAGCCTGGTTGCCTGACCAGCACAGGTGACCTTTTTTTTTAGTGAGGAGGAGTTGTGCAGTCCCTTCCCCACTCTCTCGCCTAACGACGCTCACAGTCCCACAGGTGCAGATACTGCCACGTGTAGGACGGCCTCGGCAGGTGCAGGTTTTTTCTTCAGAGCTCCGTCTCCTAGGAGGGCTTCCAGCCAAGGATAAGAGCTCCCCCTGCCCTTTGGTAATCCTCTTCCGCCTTCACAGCCGTTAGGAAAGGTTTCCTCCTTCGCAAAGTCCGTCGTTGGGAGTCTGCACATGCGGCAGGTAGTACTGGGTTACATGGTACCAGTGGCAAGGGCTATGCCCCTGACCTGACATACTGACCTGACATGAGGTGCTAGAGAAAGGATAAAGGACAGTTCAGTGACCTTGAGGTGCTGGGGAAAGGATAAAGGACAGTACAGTGACCTTGAGGTGCAGGGGAAAGGATAAAGGACAGTACAGTCACTTGAGGTGAGAGAATTCGTGGAGTCCACACTGACTGCCCGCTTCGGAACAACGACCCCTGCTAGACTCAACACCAAGGACTGAAGACAGCAACATCAACGAACTCCTTC
This sequence comes from Babylonia areolata, assembly GCF_041734735.1. Taxonomy (NCBI): domain Eukaryota; kingdom Metazoa; phylum Mollusca; class Gastropoda; order Neogastropoda; family Buccinidae; genus Babylonia; species Babylonia areolata. The sequence continues at coordinate 95,915,823 of NC_134876.1, read as the reverse complement.
CCTCCCCCCACTTACCAATTCCCACCCTACCTATATCTCTCTCCTTTGTCAGTCCATCTTAACACCACCGCCACCACCACCTTTTTTCTTTCTTTTTTCCCCGCTGGGTGAGACCCGTTCACCCCTTCAACTGCACCCACTTCCTTTGCTGCCACTGTCAGCTGACTAAGGCGTTGTGACCCGATTCATTGGAAAACATATTAGAGAACAGTACCTGTGCCTCTCTTTCTCGTTTGAGTTGAAGTACTTGATCCGCCATTCGGTTATTTTATATATTCAACGACAGAGCGTCGGTAAACGGTTTTTTGTTTGCTGTTGTTCTAAGACGAGCGTGCGTTTTCTTGTCCCCAGTGACTTCAATCAGTGAGTTTTTATCAGTTCTTATGTGGTGCATAAGTGCATGCAATTAATTGTGTGTCTGTGCTTTAGTGAGTTTTTTTGTTGTTGTTGTTGGTGTTTTTTTGTTTGTTTGTTTGTTTTTTAAACAAGATATGTTTCTGTATGTTTTGTAAATCTGTACATGTCTGTATGCACCTTTGTATGTCGATGCCTACAATGATACATGTATAAAGGAGCGCATTAATTTTTTTGTGTGTGAGAAAAGTCGAGGGATATACTGGAATGACATGTATGTTCAAATGTGTGTTCGTTGACTTATGTGCTGAAGACAAACTGTGGGAAGAGGGGGGCGGAAAGACCAGTTTCACAGGACATACCTTCTGACTGTGAATCTTCGTTCTCCTCTTTCTCCTCGTCTTTTTTCTCTGCTGGGGCGCCTACCTCTTCCAGCAGACATTCTGCAACACACCAAGGTCATCAATATTACACCTGTCAGATTCAACATCATCTGTCAGATTCAACATCATCTGTCAGATTCAACATCTTCAGTGTTACATCTGTCAGATTCAATATCATCGGTGTTACACCTGTCAGATTCAACATTGTCAGTGTTACACCTTTAAAATTCAACATCATTAGTGTTACACCTGCCAGATTCAACATCATACATTCCTCCACACACACCGTACCTTGGTCCTCGTTCCTCAGGGCCCGGTCCCTGCACAGGTAGTCATACAGGTGTTGTTCCTGGTGGCCCCAGTACCAGTCCTCGATGGCTTCCTCGTACATCTCCACCATGTCAATGCACTGAAAGCACACACCTGTGTCACCTTGCGGCCACCTGAAAGATGGAACCCGCCACCAAAGAGCGGGGTCAACTCTTTGTTCCCCCAGGTCCTTGGAACACTGACCACTAACAACTGCTGACTACTGATCACTGCTGACCGCTGACTACTGCTGACCACTGCTGACCAGCACCCAAGAATATATTATGCATGATTAAACATACATAGGTTTAGGGGATCATAGACCTGAGGGAACAGAGGCCTGGGGGAAGATATACTTTGGGGAACATCGACCTGGGGGAACATAGACATGCTCCCCCAAGAACCACCCTTCCAAAGGTACAAAGACATCCTGAACACCAACCTGAGGAGCTGTGCCACTGATCCCTCAATACAAAGACATCCTGAACACCAACCTGAGGAGCTGTGCCACTGACCCCTCAATACAAAGACATGCTGAACACCAACCTGAGGAGCTGTGCCACTGACCCCTCAATACAAAGACATCCTGAACACCGACCTGAGGAGCTGTGCCACTGATCCCTCAATACAAAGACATCCTGAACACCGACCTGAGGAGCTGTGCCACTGACCCCTCAATACAAAGACATCCTGAACACCGACCTGAGGAGCTGTGCCACTGGTCCCTCAATACAAAGACATCCTGAACACCGACCTGAGGAACTGTGCCACTGATCCCTCAACCTGGGAATTAAGTGACAACTAAACACCCCAACCAATGGAGACTGGTCTGTGCAAACGGCTGAACATTGCTTTGACAAACAGCCAACAGCTCTTCAGAACAGGAACTGAGGAGGCAGAAATTGTTAACCCTTTCACCTCCAAGCTCGCATTATGCACAGGCGTGGTAGAGGACCCATGTCACTGAAAGGTCACCATTCATTGGTCTGTTATCCATGAACCTACAGTTCTTAATGTTCGGTTGTAGGATAGGCCATGTTTTCTATGCATCGCAAGGGGAATTCCCAGCTGTTCTTAGCCACTGTCTTTTCTGTGTTTATACCACAAGGGAATTTTGTTTTCTAAACTGACTGGCGGTGAAAGGGTTAAAACGCTTGTCTGCCAATGCAGAGTCTATGAGGGTCTGGGTTACCGCCCTTTCTCCTATGTTTGACCGGAAAATCACACTGAGCGTTTAGTCACGCGGATGAGACAACATGTGGAGTGATGGCCTAGAGGTAACGCGTCCGCCTTGGAAGCGAGAGAATGTGAGCGCGCTGGTTCGAATCACGGCTCAGCCGCCGATATTTTCTCCCCCTCCACTAGACCTTGAGTGGTGGTCTGGATGCTAGTCATTCGGATGAGACGATAAACCGAGGTCCCGAGTGCAGCATGCACTTAGCTCACGTAAAAAAACCCCAGGGCAACAAAAGGGTTGTTCCTGGCAAACTTTTGTGGAAAAATCCATTTCGGAAGGAAAAACAAATAAAACTGCACGCACGAGTAGCACACTGTAGTGTAGCGACGCGCTCTCCCTTGGGAGAGCAGCCCGAATTTCACACAGAGAAAAAAATATGTTGTGATAAAAAAGAGAAATACAAATACAAATAAACTGATGTCCTGTGTGCAGCACGAACTTGGCGCACTGAAAAAGGAGCCATGGCAACAAAAGTGTCGTCTGGCAAAATTCTGTAAACGAAATCCACTCTGACAGGTGCACAAAATATAAATACGTGTACACTCAAGGCCTGACTAGTGCGTTGGGTTATGCTGCCGTCAGATATGGTGCAACGTATATGGATTGGTCCGAACGCAGTGACACCATCCTGAAGCAAGTGAAACTGGATGTTGAAACACACGTGAGAGACGTGACAAGGCACGTGTCCCTGCAGTGTGGACAGTGGTGTTCGTCCAGGGCACATCTTCATCACAGCTCCACTGACTGCTTCGCCTGATCATTTACCGTGACCACAACAGATTCCGCACAGATCATGTAAGGAAAAGGGCCCTGTGACATCATCATCATCATCATCATCTGAGGAGAACGGCCCTGTGACGTCATCATCATTATTATCATTATCTTATAATGAGAACGGCCCTATGACATCATCATCATATGAAGGGAAGGACCCTGTGACATCATCATCATCATC
>NC_134876.1:95907585-95910085 GCF_041734735.1 Babylonia areolata | reverse complement strand
GAAAGCTGCCACGTTCACAACATCATCATGATTTTCTGACATCTAGGGACATAGACGATTCCAAAAATATATGATAACACTTGCCACTATGAGTGGTACCGATTAACCTGCTGGCTGAAGGACTAATAACTAGGACCGTACAGACGGAAGCCGACATACCGGAGCCAGTGCAGGGTTTTCCGGGTCTCGCTCTGGCCTTTAGCATAGCGCAGACTTCTCTTCCGTTCGGCGTGGATGTCGTAGTCCAGCAGTTTGTCACACACGTGTGGCTCGTGCACTGCTTCGATGAAGCGAAGTTCTCTGTGAGTGGAGAGAAGAAATTAGATGGTGGGGAAGAATAGTGGTCATGGCTGACAGTGGGGAACACACTGACAGGGGAACAGATAGTGGTTATGACTGACAGGGGAACAGATACTGGTTATGACTGACAGGGAAACAGATAGTGGTTATGACTGACAGGGGAATAGATAGTGGTTATGACTGACAGGGGAACAGATAGTGGTTATGACTGACAGGGGGGAACAGACAGTGGTTATGACTGACAGGGAAGCAGACAGTGGTCATGACTGACAGGGGAACAGACATTAGTTATGACTGACAGGGGAATAGATAGTGGTTATGACTGACAGTGGGGAACAGATAGTGGTTATGACTGACAGGGGAACAGATAGTGGTTATGACTGACGGAGGAACAGATAGTGGTTATGACTGACAGTGGTTATGACTGACAGGGGAACAGATAGTGGTTATGACTGACAGTGGGGAATAGATAGTAGTTATGACTGACAGTGGAACAGATAGTGGTTATGACTGACAGTGGGAAACAGATAGTGGTTATGACTGACAGGGGGGAACAGATAGTGGTTATGACTGACAGTGGGGATAGATAGTGGTTATGACTGACAGTGGAACAGATAGTGGTTATGACTGACAGGGGAATAGATAGTGGTTATGACTGACAGTGGGGAACAGATAGTGGTTATGACTGACAGTGGGGAATAGATAGTGGTTATGACTGACAGTGGAACAGATAGTGGTTATGACTGACAGTGGAACAGATAGTGGTTATGACTGACAGGGGAATAGATAGTGGTTATGACTGACAGTGGGGAACAGATAGTGGTTATGACTGACAGGGGGGAACAGATAGTGGTTATGACTGACAGGGGAACAGATAGTGGTTATGACTGACAGATAGTGGTTATGATTGACAGGGGAACAGATAGTGGTTATGACTGACAGTGGTTATGACTGACAGGGGAACAGATAGTGGTTTTGACTGACAGGGGGGAACAGACAGTGGTTATGATTGACAGGGGAACAGATAGTGGTTATGACTGACAGTGGTTATGACTGACAGAGGAACAGATAGTGGTTATGACTGACAGTGAGGAACAGACAGTGGTTATGACTGACAGAGGAACAGATAGTGGTTATGACTGACAGTGGTTATGGCTGACAGTGGAACAGATAGTGGTTATGACTGACAGTGATGAACAGATAGTGGTTATGACTGACAGGGAAGCAGACAGTGGTTATGACTGACAGGGGAATAGATAGTGGTTATGACTGACAGTGGGGAACAGATAGTGGTTATGACTGACAGGGGGGAACAGACAGTGGTTATGACTGACAGGGAAGCAGACAGTGGTTATGACTGACAGGGGAACAGACATTAGTTATGACTGACAGGGGAATAGATAGTGGTTATGACTGACAGTGGGGAACAGATAGTGGTTATGACTGACAGGGGAACAGATAGTGGTTATGACTGACAGGGGAACAGATAGTGGTTATGACTGACAGTGGGGAACAGATAGTGGTTATGACTGACAGTGGAACAGATAGTGGTTATGACTGACAGGGGAACAGATAGTGGTTATGACTGACAGAGGAACAGAGGAACAGATAGTGGTTATGACTGACAGTGGTTATGACTGACAGGGGAACAGATAGTGGTTATGACTGACAGTGAGGAACAGATAGTGGTTATAACTGACAGTGAGGAACAGATAGTGGTTATGACTGACAGTGGGGAACAGATAGTGGTTATGACTGACAGTGAGGAACAGATAGTAGTTATGACTGACAGGGGAACAGATAGTGCTGAAAGGACTAACACAGCATCTTGTTTGACAACTACGTCACGTGAAACAGCATGGGTTCCTTGTGAAATTTAATACAGCGGTTGTCTGTTTAAACTGATACATGCTGTCAAAAGCACGCGCGTGCGTCTTCACACACACACACACACACACACACACACACACACACACACACACACACACACACACACACACACACACACACATGTGCGCGTGCACGAATGCAATACGAATAGCACTGTCGTGTGTGTGTGTGTGTGTGTGTGAGAGAGAGATAGAGAGAGAGCTGCATCGTAAGTTACGCACGCACACACACACACACACACACATACACACAGCGCGCGCGCGCGCGTGTGGTGTGTGTTGCACTGCATACAACATGATGCCTGGTGCAG